>NC_091380.1:15671501-15761080 GCF_038502225.1 Cherax quadricarinatus
CATACCACTTACCACAATCTTCAACACATCCCTGGAAACTGGGCAACTACCTGAGGTATGGAAGACGGCAAATGTAGTTCCCATTTTCAAAAAAGGAGACAGAAAAGAGGCACTAAACTATAGACCTGTGTCATTGACGTGTATAGTATGCAAAATTATGGAGAAGATTATCAGGAGGAGAGTGGTGGAGCACCTGGAACGGAACAGGAGTATAAATGCCAACCAGCACGGATTCACGGAAGGCAAATCCTGTGTCACAAACCTTCTGGAGTTTTATGATAAAATAACAGAAGTAAGACAAGAGAGAGAGGGGTGGGTTGATTGCATCTTCTTGGACTACAAGAAGGCCTTTGACACAGTTCCTCACAAGAGATTAGTGCAGAAGCTAGAGCATCAGGCGCATATAACAGGAAGAGCACTGCAATGGATCAGAGAATACCTGACAGGGAGGCAACAACGAGTCATGGTACGTAATGATGTATCACAGTGGGCACCTGTGACGAGCGGGGTCCCACAGGGGTCGGTCCTAGGACCAGTGCTATTTTTGGTATATGTGAACGACATGACGGAAGGGTTAGACTCAGAAGTGTCCCTGTTTGCAGATGATGTGAAGTTAATGAGGAGAATTAAATCTGATGAGGACCAGGCAGGACTTCAAAGAGACCTGGACAGACTGGACACCTGGTCCAGCAAATGGCTTCTCGAATTTAATCCTGCCAAATGCAAAGTCATGAAGATAGGGGAAGGGCACAGAAGACCACAGACAGAGTATAGGCTAGGTGGCCAAAGACTGCAAACCTCACTCAAGGAGAAAGATCTTGGGGTGAGTATAACACCGAGCATGTCTCCGGAAGCACACATCAATCAGATAACTGCTGCAGCATATGGGCACCTGGCAAACCTGAGAACAGCATTCCGACACCTTAGTAAGGAATCATTCAAGACACTGTACACTGTGTATGTCAGGCCCATACTGGAGTATGCAGCACCTGCTTGGAACCCGCACTTGGTAAAGCACGTCAAGAAACTAGAGAAAGTACAAAGGTTTGCAACAAGGTTAGTTCCAGAGCTAAGGGGAATGTCCTATGAAGAAAGATTAAGGGAAATCGGCCTGACGACACTGGAGGACAGGAGGGTCAGGGGAGACATGATAACGACATATAAAATACTGCGTGGAATAGACAAGGTGGACAAGGACAGGATTTTCCAGGGAGGGGACACAGAAACAAGAGGCCACAATTGGAAGTTGAAGACACAAATGAGTCAGAGAGATAGTAGGAAGTATTTCTTCAGTCATAGAGTTGTAAGGCAGTGGAATAGCCTAGAAAATGACGTAGTGGAGGCAGGAACCATACACAGTTTTAAGACGAGGTTTGATAAAGCTCATGGAGCGGGGAGAGAGAGGGTCTAGTAGCAACCGGTGAAGAGGCGGGGCCAGGAGCTAGGACTCGACCCCTGCAACCACAAATAGGTGAGTACAAATAGGTGAGTACACACACACACACACACACACACACACGCACTCACAGAAAAGGGAGAAGAGTAATTTCTTGTATATCTTACATACATATACTTTTATTGTGATCTGATCCTATCTTTAATGATAATGTAAATAACTCAGGTTACTTTATTCAGGTTACTTTATTATTTAAATAATAAGTTATTACAAAGACCCTAATGTAAATAAGTAACCTTGACTATTTTTGGGTTATCTTAGGTAATTTACACATATACTTCTACGTGATAATTTGTCTAACTGTATTTATGTGTACTTGTCCCTAAATAAACTTAATTACTCACAAGGCACTTAAGGCTCTACATAGCTGGAGAAGCCACACACACAAGGCACTTAAGGCTCTACATAGCTGGAGAAGCCACACACACAAGGCACTTAAGGCTCTACATAGCTGGAGAAGCCACACACACAAGGCACTTAAGGCTCTACATAGCTGGAGAAGCCACACACACAAGGCACTTAAGGCTCTACATAGCTGGAGAAGCCACACACACAAGGCACTTAAGGCTCTACATAGCTGGAGAAGCCACACACACAAGGCACTTAAGGCTCTACATAGCTGGAGAAGCCACACACACAAGGCACTTAAGGCTCTACATAGCTGGAGAAGCCACACACACAAGGCACTTAAGGCTCTACATAGCTGGAGAAGCCACACACACAAGGCACTTAAGGCTCTACATAGCTGGAGAAGCCACACACACAAGGCACTTAAGGCTCTACATAGCTGGAGAAGCCACACACACAAGGCACATAAGGCTCTACATAGCTGGAGAAGCTCTACATAGCTGGAGAAGCCACACACACAAGGCACTTAAGGCTCACACTGGAGAACACACTTAAGGCTCTACATAGCTTTTTTTTTAACTCACAGCGTAAGCTAACCCAGGATAATCCAGAGCGTACATAGCTACACCCAGGATAGCTAACCCCCAGAGTAAGCTAACCCAGGATAAGCTAACCCAGGATAATCCAGAGCATAAGCTAACCCAGGATAATCCAGATGGTAAGCTAACCCAGGATAATCCAGAGCGTAAGCTAACCCAGGATAACCCAGGATAATCCAGAGCGTAAGCTAACCCAGGATAACACAAAAAAGTCAGTGCGTCGTCGAGGACGGTCTGTCTTAATTTCCACTGTAGTCCTTCTATCTTGTCCTGCAGGATGCTACCCACACCATTCGACTAACACCCAGTTACCTACTTACTGTTAGGTGAATAGGGACAGCAGGTGTAAGGAAATGCCCAGAATTTCCATCTGTGTCAGGGATCAAACCACGGACAAGCAGTGTGTGGGGCAAGAGTCTTGCCAACCAAGTCACGGGGCAGTTAAGACAGTTAAATCTGCTTTTATACAGCTAACCTACATGTAATTATTAGTGAAGTTGACAGAATGGATGTAGGTCGACTTCTCCGCTGGATTAAAGGCTGCCTGTCCAGCAGCAAGTCTTGTGTGTGTTGTTCCAGGGACATAGAAGTATAACTAAAGATTTTGAATTAGGAACCCCACAGGAGGTGTGCTCAGTCCCATATTATTCAATATTCTAATCAATGTCTTACTTAATGTTATGCTCAGCCTATTATACAGAAAGCAGTTTGTTATGCAAAACATTTAGGGGAAATTAAGTCAATTTTTTCCCAGGATGCGATCCACACCAGGCGACTAACACCTAGGTACCCATTTTACTGATGGGTGAACATGGACAACCTGTGTAAGGAAACACGTCCAATGTTTCCACCCATGGGAGTGTTCCTCACACTTGTACCTGTGGCTGACTAAAGGCCTAACTTCTCCCTACGAGCCCCGTGAAGGCGGAATAAGATTAGGTCTTAGGAACAATGGTTCCAGGAAAAAGAGGAGTTACAATGTGCCTCTTCCCATGGTAACACATTATGAAGCTCAACGACACTCCTTCAATGGGGAGCTAAGTCCGGGTTACTAATTAGTGGAGACCCAGGGCGGCCATCCTGACCAACCTCAAGTATACTCTTAGATTTGACGGTCGAGCATTTACTACCTAGAGGGTATTCCAGGGGTCAACGCCCCCGCGGCCCAGTTCTTGACCAGGAATCTTGGTGAATCAGTAACTGATCATGGAGGCTGTTTCTGCTGGCCGCACATAGTCCAATGCACGAACCATACCCAGACTGATCAAGTACCGACATTAGCCATATGTCTTGAAGACAGTCAGGGGTCATGAAGACGGTCGGGGGTCATGAAGACGGTCAAGGGTCTTGAAGACGGTCAGGGGTATTGAAGACGGTCAGGGGTCATGAAGACGGTCAGGGGTCTTGAAGACGGTCAGGGGTCATGAAGACAGTCAGGGGTCATGAAGACTGTCAGGGGTCATGAAGACGGTCAGGGGTCATGAAGACGGTCAGGGGTCATGAAGACGGTCAGGGGTCATGAAGACGGTCAGGGGTCATGAAGACGGTCAGGGGTCATGAAGACGGTCAGGGGTCGTGAAGACGGTCAGTGGTCATAAAGACGGTCAGGGGTCATGAAGACGGTCAGGGGTCATGAAGACAGTCAGGGGTCATGAAGACGGTCAAGGGTCATGAAGACGGTCAGGGGTCATGAAGACGGTCAGGGGTCATGAAGACGGTCAGGGGTCATGAAGACGGTCAGGGGTCATGAAGACGGTCAGGGGTCATGAAGACAGTCAGGGGTCATGAAGACGGTCATGGGACATGAAGACGGTCACGGGTCATGAAGACATTCAGGGGTCATGAAGACAGTCAGGGGTCATGAAGACGCTCAGGGTCATGAAGACGGTCATGGGTCATGAAGACGGTCATGGGTCTTGAAGACGGTCATGGGTCATGAAGACGGTCAGGGGCCATGAAGACGGTCAGGGGCCATGAAGACGGTCAGGGGTCATGAAGACGGTCATGGGTCATGAAGACAGTCAGGGGTCATGAAGACGGTCATGGGTCATGAAGACGGTCATGGGTCATGAAGACGGTCATGGGTCATGAAGACGGTCATGGGTCATGAAGACGGTCAGGGGCCATGAAGACGGTCATGGGTCATGAAGACGGTCAGGGGTCATGAAGACGGTCAGGGGTCATGAAGACGGTCATGGGTCATGAAGACGGTCAGGGGCCATGAAGACGGACGGTCAGGGGTCATGAAGACGGTCATGGGTCATGAAGACGGTCAGGGGCCATGAAGACGGTCAGGGGCCATGAAGACGGTCATGGGTCATGAAGACGGTCATGGGTCTTGAAGACGGTCATAGGTCATGAAGACGGTCAGGGGTCATGAAGACGGTCAGGGGTCATGAAGACGGTCAGGGGTCATGAAGACGGTCATGGGTCATGAAGACGGTCATGGGTCTTGAAGACGGTCATGGGTCATGAAGACGGTCAGGGGCCATGAAGACGGTCATGGGTCATGAAGACAGTCAGGGGTCATGAAGACGGTCATGGGTCATGAAGACGGTCATGGGTCATGAAGACGGTCATGGGTCATGAAGACGGTCATGGGTCATGAAGACGGTCAGGGGCCATGACGACGGTCATGGGTCATGAAGACGGTCAGGGGTCATGAAGACAGTCAGGGGTCATGAAGACGGTCATGGATCATGAAGACGGTCAGGGGCCATGAAGACGGTCAGGGGCCATGAAGACGGTCAGGGGCCATGAAGACGGTCAGGGGTCATGAAGACGGTCAGGGGCCATGAAGACGGTCAGGGGTCATGAAGATGGTCAGGGGTCTTGAAGACGGTCTTTTTTTTTATATTTTATTTAAAACATGACATTACAAAATATAATATATAAAACTCATTTTAGGGTATAAATTAACACAATCCTACCTACAGCTAATATTACACACCACACTTACAACTCCGTGTGGGTACACCCCCCCTCCCTGCTCCCTCATCCTATCACTTAACCCAGTGGTTCCCAAACTGGGGGTAAATTACCCCCTGGGGGTAATTTAACCATTTTTGGGGGGTAATGGAGGGGTGACAGAAAAAAGTTATGAATTCTGAAAATCAAGAAAACAATGCCGTACCCGGTATGAGGATTATTGTTAACCTTGTCTTAGTATATAAAGTTGTAAAGTAAACCTATTATAAGTAAGTAATAAAGTTAAACCAAATAACAATAAACATCAAAAACTAATATACAGTATTAGAAAAGAAGAAATATATAGCAAAGTGTGTGGAAACCCAAAAGTATTTTGACAAGTATGCTTCAGGACAAAAGTCACTCAGTAGCCCCGATCAACCTGTCCAGTACACGTCACTCACTTCCTGAGGCTGCCTCTATTTCACACTGTCAGTTTATCTGTGAGCATCAGCCGAGGTAGACATAAGCTGGTATGTATGTGTACTGCCCTGTGCAGTATATAGTTAGTATTTACCCACTGTTACTGTGAATTTGTAGCTATTATTAATTTTATATATAATGTATGTGTGGTTCTTACGTTTTCAATGGTTTTGCTAGGATTAGCAGAGTATGCGAGGCTGTATACGTTCACGTTTAGCCATATATATCAATAATAACAACATTTTGTGAAAGGGGTAACATGCTTTATGTGGCATGTTAAATTGGGTAACAAGCTGAAAAAGTTTGGGAACCACTGACTTAACCCAAACCATGTTGGAGCTACTCAACAGAATTACATGATATGAACAACACTTTTATATACACATCCCTTGAAATGGTACTGAATAATCGATTGCAGACCATGCAATTCATTGCACTGAACATATTATACAGACATATTACCCCCCCCCCGTGGTTATCCAACCACCCCACTATTTACAACCTAACATGCTAACAATGAATGTTGCCTAATCTAAGTCACACAGCAATGATGAAAACAATTTTTTATGTAATTGTCCTAATGGTTCAATTACATAACAATATGTATTACACAACAATGATGATATAGAAAAGTCACAGACATACAAAATGACTACAAAGCCATAGGTATAAACTTAGTCTCAAAAATCCATCACATGTAAGCTTCTACACATTTAAACATGCAATTCCAATGTTAAAAACAATAACAGCTTCAACTATGACATTCAAGCTCTATACAGCTTATATGGACATAACATAGTGCTATTGACAACAGTACAATACAACATAAAATATAACCATGACATATGTTGAAGATATTGGCCTTACCAGCTATGTGTAATTTATATATATAAATATAGGAAACACTTAGCTGATAAATGACAGCAAATTGTCTACACAGCCGCCCCTGCAGACGAGGTCTAGAAGCTGTCGAAACCTTCACAACATTGGGCTGTCAAGAGATACAATTTGTAAGTATAAATTACTCCTAGGGGGTGTTATGTCAGCATATTTCATTCGATGATGGCTGACGAAATACCTACTTGTTTGGACTCAAAAGTCCACACCTTACTGCCGATTATAGGTTGATTACAAACTCCTTGTGACTCAAGAATTGCGCAATCCCCCGATCTACAAGAAATTCGTAACATACCTTGCTCTTTGTAACGTGAGCTATGGTGTTCTCAACACCTTCGACAGGTATCGGTGACTTGATAGAAGCTGAAGTGTCCTTGGATGTCCACGTCTTCCATTGTCTAGGAAACGCACACTGGTACACTATGTTCCACAAGATTTGTCTTTATTATTCACAATGTATCACAAGAGAAGCTGATCACACTTCTCTTAAGTATTTGTGTTTGAGACACTTCGTTCACACTAACGCACAGATCAGTATCCTGGCGTCAGTGTCACTCTCCCTAGAGTCAAAGATAGTCTGGCGTCGCCACACCGCCCCAAGCCGTCACTGCCCTAGCACAAAAAAAAAAAACGCTGACCTAGTACCTTGCATCCTTGTCACCTCCTCGATGAAGCAAAGCAGAATGTTTGTTTCTTGCTGTCTTAAGCATAGACAACAATGTACACTATTTTTACTATGGTAATAAAGTGGGAGCAGGATTTTCCTTAATTGTCCTGCTAAGTAAGAGATGTACTGTCTCTTATAAAAATACACTTTGCAACACCGCTGCAAGGAGCAGAGGTCACTTGACTACGTGGCATAGCATCTGTGATCAATTACTCACTCTAGCAGTAAACAAGACGCTCGCCCCTTCTGAGGGCTTGGCCACTCAGGGCTGAAAGGGGCTGAAGGGGCTGAAAGGGCTGAAGGGGGCTGATAACCCCCTCCTGGAGAAAATTTCTCCACAACATAAGTAACACATAAAGACTGTGCCTAGCACGCACCTAACCACAAAAACCTATAACACCACTGTTGCCCAACTTTATTTACACTATCTGACATACATTAAACTCTTTACTCTCAAAACAAAACTGAAAATTGCAGCTCACCAGTGGCGAACAATAATGCACAGACATTAAAACAAACAAAGAAACATATTAGAAGACGGTCAGGGGCCATGAAGACGGTCAGGGGTCTATTGGTAATTCCACCAGAAAACATTAATCAATAATAAAAAAGTAGAGATTAAATTATCAGCGCAAATACACAGTTCAGAGTATATATACATACATACATACATACATACATATATATTTATATGTATTTATATATATATATATATATATATATATATATATATATATATATATATATATATATTGTGGGTCCCACAATTTACACCAGAGGTGGACCCTGTTATACATATATAAAATTAAAAAAATATATAACAACACTGCACTAGCCAAGGACTCGAACCCATGCTGTTTTGGTCTGCCTTATGGTGGGCGAAAACACATGACGCCCTAATCCACTGTACCATACCCAGTGGAACTGGATGTTGTAGCCGCTACCCAAGGACACACGATGGTGTGGGAGACTCGAGGATAATTTCCTTCTAGTCCTTGTTTGGTGTACTAGTTCAACCAGCAGTATTTTATATTATTGTGACCACCAACAATAATATATATCCTATGTATAATTGTTATTAATTACACATGAAGAAAGTATAACAAACACGTCAGTGAAGGAAGGTAACAAACTTAAGCTTAATAATTTATGGGAATAATTCCCTTTAAAAATACCTACATTAAGACTACAAATATTTAACAAATTTACGGTTGAACAAAATAAGTTTAACTTTTTAACAACAATTATAACATAAACAAATATGTTATATAAATTACTTATAATTTTCACAAATTTTGTGCAACTGTTAGAAAGTTTATTTTTATTAATATCATTATGTTTTATTTTAAAATAAAAAATATTATAGTTAATGTAGTTTGAAGATAATTGATAATTTAAAAATTATTTCTCACATTTTTGTAAGTTTTCTGTTAGTTTAAACACAGATTAAACTAATGTAACAAGTAAGTTACTTTATGTAAGTTTTCTGTTAGTTTAAACACAGACTAAACTAATGTAACAAGTAAGTTACTTTATGTAAGTTTTCTGTTAGTTTAAACACAGACTAAACTAATGTAACAAGTAAGTTACTTTATGTACGTTTTCTGTTAGTTTAAACACAGACTAAACTAATGTAACAAGTAAGTTACTTTATGTACGTTTTCTGTTAGTTTAAACACAGACTAAACTAATGTAACAAGTAAGTTACTTTATGTACGTTTTCTGTTAGTTTAAACACAGACTAAACTAATGTAACAAGTAAGTTACTTTATGTAAGTTTTCTGTTAGTTTAAACACAGACTAAACTAATGTAACAAGTAAGTTACTTTATGTAAGTTTTCTGTTAGTTTAAACACAGACTAAACTAATGTAACAAGTAAGTTACTTTATGTACGTTTTCTGTTAGTTTAAACACAGACTAAACTAATGTAACAAGTAAGTTACTTTATGTACGTTTTCTGTTAGTTTAAACACAGACTAAACTAATGTAACAAGTAAGTTACTTTATGTAAGTTTTCTGTTAGTTTAAACACAGACTAAACTAATGTAACAAGTAAGTTACTTTATGTAAGTTTTCTGTTAGTTTAAACACAGACTAAACTAATGTAACAAGTAAGTTACTTTATGTAAGTTTTCTGTTAGTTTAAACACAGACTAAACTAATGTAACAAGTAAGTTACTTTATGTAAGTTTTCTGTTAGTTTAAACACAGACTAAACTAATGTAACAAGTAAGTTACTTTATGTAAGTTTTCTGTTAGTTTAAACACAGACTAAACTAATGTAACAAGTAAGTTACTTTATGTAAGTTTTCTGTTAGTTTAAACACAGACTAAACTAATGTAACAAGTAAGTTACTTTATGTAAGTTTTCTGTTAGTTTAAACACAGACTAAACTAATGTAACAAGTAAGTTACTTTATGTAAGTTTTCTGTTAGTTTAAACACAGACTAAACTAATGTAACAAGTAAGTTACTTTATGTAAGTTTTCTGTTAGTTTAAACACAGACTAAACTAATGTAACAAGTAAGTTACTTTATGTAAGTTTTCTGTTAGTTTAAACACAGACTAAACTAATGTAACAAGTAAGTTACTTTATGTAAGTTTTCTGTTAGTTTAAACACAGACTAAACTAATGTAACAAGTAAGTTACTTTATGTAAGTTTTCTGTTAGTTTAAACACAGACTAAACTAATGTAACAAGTAAGTTACTTTATGTAAGTTTTCTGTTAGTTTAAACACAGACTAAACTAATGTAACAAGTAAGTTACTTTATGTAAGTTTTCTGTTAGTTTAAACACAGACTAAACTAATGTAACAAGTAAGTTACTTTATGTAAGTTTTCTGTTAGTTTAAACACAGACTAAACTAATGTAACAAGTAAGTTACTTTATGTAAGTTTTCTGTTAGTTTAAACACAGACTAAACTAATGTAACAAGTAAGTTACTTTATGTAAGTTTTCTGTTAGTTTAAACACAGACTAAACTAATGTAACAAGTAAGTTACTTTATGTAAGTTTTCTGTTAGTTTAAACACAGACTAAACTAATGTAACAAGTAAGTTACTTTATGTAAGTTTTCTGTTAGTTTAAACACAGACTAAACTAATGTAACAAGTAAGTTACTTTATGTAAGTTTTCTGTTAGTTTAAACACAGACTAAACTAATGTAACAAGTAAGTTACTTTATGTAAGTTTTCTGTTAGTTTAAACACAGACTAAACTAATGTAACAAGTAAGTTACTTTATGTAAGTTTTCTGTTAGTTTAAACACAGACTAAACTAATGTAACAAGTAAGTTACTTTATGTAAGTTTTCTGTTAGTTTAAACACAGACTAAACTAATGTAACAAGTAAGTTACTTTATGTAAGTTTTCTGTTAGTTTAAACACAGACTAAACTAATGTAACAAGTAAGTTACTTTATGTAAGTTTTCTGTTAGTTTAAACACAGACTAAACTAATGTAACAAGTAAGTTACTTTATGTAAGTTTTCTGTTAGTTTAAACACAGACTAAACTAATGTAACAAGTAAGTTACTTTATGTAAGTTTTCTGTTAGTTTAAACACAGACTAAACTAATGTAACAAGTAAGTTACTTTATGTAAGTTTTCTGTTAGTTTAAACACAGACTAAACTAATGTAACAAGTAAGTTACTTTATGTAAGTTTTCTGTTAGTTTAAACACAGACTAAACTAATGTAACAAGTAAGTTACTTTATGTAAGTTTTCTGTTAGTTTAAACACAGACTAAACTAATGTAACAAGTAAGTTACTTTATGTAAGTTTTCTGTTAGTTTAAACACAGACTAAACTAATGTAACAAGTAAGTTACTTTATGTAAGTTTTCTGTTAGTTTAAACACAGACTAAACTAATGTAACAAGTAAGTTACTTTATGTAAGTTTTCTGTTAGTTTAAACACAGACTAAACTAATGTAACAAGTAAGTTACTTTATGTAAGTTTTCTGTTAGTTTAAACACAGACTAAACTAATGTAACAAGTAAGTTACTTTATGTAAGTTTTCTGTTAGTTTAAACACAGACTAAACTAATGTAACAAGTAAGTTACTTTATGTAAGTTTTCTGTTAGTTTAAACACAGACTAAACTAATGTAACAAGTAAGTTACTTTATGTAAGTTTTCTGTTAGTTTAAACACAGACTAAACTAATGTAACAAGTAAGTTACTTTATGTAAGTTTTCTGTTAGTTTAAACACAGACTAAACTAATGTAACAAGTAAGTTACTTTATGTAAGTTTTCTGTTAGTTTAAACACAGACTAAACTAATGTAACAAGTAAGTTACTTTATGTAAGTTTTCTGTTAGTTTAAACACAGACTAAACTAATGTAACAAGTAAGTTACTTTATGTAAGTTTTCTGTTAGTTTAAACACAGACTAAACTAATGTAACAAGTAAGTTACTTTATGTAAGTTTTCTGTTAGTTTAAACACAGACTAAACTAATGTAACAAGTAAGTTACTTTATGTAAGTTTTCTGTTAGTTTAAACACAGACTAAACTAATGTAACAAGTAAGTTACTTTATGTAAGTTTTCTGTTAGTTTAAACACAGACTAAACTAATGTAACAAGTAAGTTACTTTATGTAAGTTTTCTGTTAGTTTAAACACAGACTAAACTAATGTAACAAGTAAGTTACTTTATGTAAGTTTTCTGTTAGTTTAAACACAGACTAAACTAATGTAACAAGTAAGTTACTTTATGTAAGTTTTCTGTTAGTTTAAACACAGACTAAACTAATGTAACAAGTAAGTTACTTTATGTAAGTTTTCTGTTAGTTTAAACACAGACTAAACTAATGTAACAAGTAAGTTACTTTATGTAAGTTTTCTGTTAGTTTAAACACAGACTAAACTAATGTAACAAGTAAGTTACTTTATGTAAGTTTTCTGTTAGTTTAAACACAGACTAAACTAATGTAACAAGTAAGTTACTTTATGTAAGTTTTCTGTTAGTTTAAACACAGACTAAACTAATGTAACAAGTAAGTTACTTTATGTAAGTTTTCTGTTAGTTTAAACACAGACTAAACTAATGTAACAAGTAAGTTACTTTATGTAAGTTTTCTGTTAGTTTAAACACAGACTAAACTAATGTAACAAGTAAGTTACTTTATGTAAGTTTTCTGTTAGTTTAAACACAGACTAAACTAATGTAACAAGTAAGTTACTTTATGTAAGTTTTCTGTTAGTTTAAACACAGACTAAACTAATGTAACAAGTAAGTTACTTTATGTAAGTTTTCTGTTAGTTTAAACACAGACTAAACTAATGTAACAAGTAAGTTACTTTATGTAAGTTTTCTGTTAGTTTAAACACAGACTAAACTAATGTAACAAGTAAGTTACTTTATGTAAGTTTTCTGTTAGTTTAAACACAGACTAAACTAATGTAACAAGTAAGTTACTTTATGTAAGTTTTCTGTTAGTTTAAACACAGACTAAACTAATGTAACAAGTAAGTTACTTTATGTAAGTTTTCTGTTAGTTTAAACACAGACTAAACTAATGTAACAAGTAAGTTACTTTATGTAAGTTTTCTGTTAGTTTAAACACAGACTAAACTAATGTAACAAGTAAGTTACTTTATGTAAGTTTTCTGTTAGTTTAAACACAGACTAAACTAATGTAACAAGTAAGTTACTTTATGTAAGTTTTCTGTTAGTTTAAACACAGACTAAACTAATGTAACAAGTAAGTTACTTCATGTAAGTTTTCTGTTAGTTTAAACACAGACTAAACTAATGTAACAAGTAAGTTACTTCATGTAAGTTTTCTGTTAGTTTAAACACAGACTAAACTAATGTAACAAGTAAGTTACTTCATGTAAGTTTTCTGTTAGTTTAAACACAGACTAAACTAATGTAACAAGTAAGTTACTTCATGTAAGTTTTCTGTTAGTTTAAACACAGACTAAACTAATGTAACAAGTAAGTTACTTCATGTAAGTTTTCTGTTAGTTTAAACACAGACTAAACTAATGTAACAAGTAAGTTACTTCATGTAAGTTTTCTGTTAGTTTAAACACAGACTAAACTAATGTAACAAGTAAGTTACTTCATGTAAGTTTTCTGTTAGTTTAAACACAGACTAAACTAATGTAACAAGTAAGTTACTTCATGTAAGTTTTCTGTTAGTTTAAACACAGACTAAACTAATGTAACAAGTAAGTTACTTCATGTAAGTTTTCTGTTAGTTTAAACACAGACTAAACTAATGTAACAAGTAAGTTACTTCATGTAAGTTTTCTGTTAGTTTAAACACAGACTAAACTAATGTAACAAGTAAGTTACTTCATGTAAGTTTTCTGTTAGTTTAAACACAGACTAAACTAATGTAACAAGTAAGTTACTTCATGTAAGTTTTCTGTTAGTTTAAACACAGACTAAACTAATGTAACAAGTAAGTTACTTCATGTAAGTTTTCTGTTAGTTTAAACACAGACTAAACTAATGTAACAAGTAAGTTACTTCATGTAAGTTTTCTGTTAGTTTAAACACAGACTAAACTAATGTAACAAGTAAGTTACTTCATGTAAGTTTTCTGTTAGTTTAAACACAGACTAAACTAATGTAACAAGTAAGTTACTTCATGTAAGTTTTCTGTTAGTTTAAACACAGACTAAACTAATGTAACAAGTAAGTTACTTCATGTAAGTTTTCTGTTAGTTTAAACACAGACTAAACTAATGTAACAAGTAAGTTACTTCATGTAAGTTTTCTGTTAGTTTAAACACAGACTAAACTAATGTAACAAGTAAGTTACTTCATGTAAGTTTTCTGTTAGTTTAAACACAGACTAAACTAATGTAACAAGTAAGTTACTTCATGTAAGTTTTCTGTTAGTTTAAACACAGACTAAACTAATGTAACAAGTAAGTTACTTCATGTAAGTTTTCTGTTAGTTTAAACACAGACTAAACTAATGTAACAAGTAAGTTACTTCATGTAAGTTTTCTGTTAGTTTAAACACAGACTAAACTAATGTAACAAGTAAGTTACTTCATGTAAGTTTTCTGTTAGTTTAAACACAGACTAAACTAATGTAACAAGTAAGTTACTTCATGTAAGTTTTCTGTTAGTTTAAACACAGACTAAACTAATGTAACAAGTAAGTTACTTCATGTAAGTTTTCTGTTAGTTTAAACACAGACTAAACTAATGTAACAAGTAAGTTACTTCATGTAAGTTTTCTGTTAGTTTAAACACAGACTAAACTAATGTAACAAGTAAGTTACTTCATGTAAGTTTTCTGTTAGTTTAAACACAGACTAAACTAATGTAACAAGTAAGTTACTTCATGTAAGTTTTCTGTTACTTTAAACACAGACTAAACTAATGTAACAAGTAAGTTACTTTATTTACAAACTTATAAATACAATTACGCAATTTATTTTTATATTTTATTTAAAATAATACAATACATTAAATAAATAAAAGAAGACAGTATCAGTTCTTCCACAGAATTATAATTTTCATTGTGGAAATACACACTGAACGTTTATCTTTGTACTGACACAAACTGTTAGTTAGTTTAATATGTTTATTATGCACCCCATACCCATCCTGTGGGCGGTAGTCACCCCATACCCATCCTGTGGGCGGTAGTCACCCCATACCCATCCTGTGGGCGGTAGTCACCCCATACCAATCCTGTGGGCGGTAGTCACCCCATACCCATCCTGTGGGCGGTAGTCACCCCATACCCATCCTGTGGGCAGTAGTCACCCCATACCCATCCTGTGGGCGGTAGTCACCCCATACCCATCCTGTGGGCGGTAGTCACCACATACCCATCCTGTGGGCGGTAGTCACCCCATACCCATCCTGTGGGCGGTAGTCACCCCATACCCATCCTGTGGGCGGTAGTCACCACATACCCATCGTGTGGGCGGTAGTCACCCCATACCCATCCTGTGGGCGGTAGTCACCCCATACCCATCCTGTGGGCGGTAGTCACCCCATACCCATCCTGTGGGCGGTAGTCACCACATACCCATCGTGTGGGTGGTAGTCACCCCATACCCATCCTGTGGGCAGTAGTCACCCCATACCCATCCTGTGGGCGGTAGTCACCCCATACCCATCCTGTGGGCGGTAGTCACCACATACCCATCGTGTGGGCGGTAGTCACCCCATACCCATCCTGTGGGCGGTAGTCACCCCATACCCATCCTGTGGGCGGTAGTCACCACATACCCATCCTGTGAGCGGTAGTCACCCCATACCCATCCTGTGGGCGGTAGTCACCACATACCCATCCTGTGGGCGGTAGTCACCCCATACCCATCCTGTGGGCGGTAGTCACCCCATACCCATCCTGTGGGCGGGAGTCACCCCATACCCATCCTGTGGGCGGTAGTCACCCCATACCCATCCTGTGGGCAGTAGTCACCACATACCCATCCTGTGGGCGGTAGTCACCCCATACCCATCCAGTGGGCGGTAGTCACCCCATACCCATCCAGTGGGCGGTAGTCACCACATACCCATCCAGTGGGCGGTAGTCACCCCATACCCATCCTGTGGGCGGTAGTCACCCCATACCCATCCTGTGGGCGGTAGTCACCCCATACCCATCCAGTGGGCGGTAGTCACCCCATACCCATCCTGTGGGCAGTAGTCACCCCATACCCATCCAGTGGGCGGTAGTCGCCCCATAACCATCCTGTGGGCAGTAGTCACCCCATACCCATCCAGTGGGTGGTAGTCACCCCATACCCATCCTGTGGGCGGTAGTCACCCCATACCCATCCTGTGGGCGGTAGTCAAAAGATTACAGAGGTACATAATGGGTCCAGGGACTGGGCCTCAAAGTTTTGATAGCTGAGCAAGTTACAGAGGTAATGAATTCACAATTTACAAAAGTAATGAACTCACAATTTACAAAGGTAATGAACTCCAGGTAGGTCTAGTCACAATCATGACAAGTTACAAAGGTATTTACAGATTACAGAGGTACACAATGGGTCCAGGGACCGGGCTCCAAAGTTTTGATGGCTGAACTAGGTACAAGGTAATGAACTCACAAGTTACAAAGGTAATGAACTCACAAGTTACAAAGGTAATGAATACTGTAAGAATGGTTACTTAAGTTTATACATGGCTGCAATCATGAAAAATTTTTAGAGTAATGAGCAATTCACACTTCCACACCCGGTCACAACTGTAGTGAGTTATTGGTGCAAATGTTGATTGCTGAGTCTCTCTCTCACACATACACACACACACACACATACAAATTCACAAATTCATACACACACACACATAAACACACACACACACACACACACACACACACACACACACACACACACACACACACATACAAATTCATACACACACACACATAAACACACACACACACACACACACACACACACACACACACACACACACACATACACAAACTCATACACACATGCACACACACTCATACACACACACACACTCATACACACACACACACTCATACTCACACACACACACACACACACACACACACACACACACACACACACACACACACACACACACACACACACACACACTCACACACTCATACACATACACACAAACACACACACACACACACTGTGACTCGACCCCTGCAACCACAAATAGGTGAGTACAAATAGATGAGTACACACACACACACACACACACACACACACACACACACACACACACACACACACACAACTAGAGAAAGTGCAAAGTCAGCGTGCCTCGTTGTGCTCCCGGTTTTTCTGGTGTTTTCACGGTCGCTCTTACGTGCTAGAACTTTAATTTGTGTCATCAATCCTATACGATACATCCCTCTAGCGCCTGGAACCAATCTTGGGCGGAAAACATTATATACTGAGTCAAAAAAGGAGAATTAGTGTGCACTTCCTAGCAGAGTTTACTGCCAGAGGGGAATCATAGGCCTGTCCCGTGTGGAAAAAATAATAATATTGAACTTTGTGTCAGAGGAAAGAAAGTCTCCCTGAAAGCATTGAGTATACATAGTGTATAGTGTATACTACAGTGGCTCCCTAGTATATTGATGATAAAGGCTAAAGTGTCATTTGAAAACAGGTGAATTTGTAAATGAAGTGATAAGCCTATAGAGGCAGGTGCCAGAAGTCGCCAGAAACTTACCACAGGTCAGCTGTTTTTAATAATCTTCCTGGCCTGCTAGTGTACTCGCATATAATCTAGTGATACCAGTGAATAGCAGAATACAGTGTTGTAGTAGCAACTAACCAGTATTATAATGGTACTTAGTGAAGTGGAGTGACTTTCATTAGTTTCTTTTTCTTGAAATACCAGACGTTACTGTGAATTTCATATAACCTGTAGTTACCAGCGGTCGCAATATACACAACGAGAAGCAATTATTACTACAGAAAAAGCGCCCTTCCTCCAAAATTTGCACCAGTCAACTATAGTGATAATATAGCATTTATTGTGGTGGAGACGGAAAAAAAAAAAAAAATAGAGAAGCTAGATACAGCGATTGATAAACAAAAGTGGAGGCTCGACCGTTCGTCATTGTAGGAGTGCCAGCAGTCACCGGCTCTTCAACACGCAAGTTATACTTTTGTATCAATCAAATCACATATTACTCGGGTAGATAATTTCCAGTAGATCCTTCATGTGTTAGCTCAAATCACCGACCAGTATGGTTTAAATAAGTGACCCACTGATCAGATCAGATAGACTGGTCCGAACCCTTGACTGGTCCGAACCCTTGACTGGTGCGAACCCTTGACTGGTCCGAACCCTGGACTGGTTTCAAACGGTTTCGTTGTGCACCACCTAGCAGGTTATTAATAGAATATTCAAGAGGTTGCTAGTAGAATTGCAGTAAATCAACCATTCAAATCATTATGAAGCTGTGTGTAGTCTGTGGTCAGTCAAACAAACGGGCTTCCACATGCATAAATTGTCATTTCTGTGGAAATTGGTGTCACGCCCCTTGTGCAGATATCCAAGAACTAGCTACAAGCAGTATTAAAACAGGGAAGTGTTTTTGGGTATGCCCAAATGAGATAAATCTGTGGACTAAAATCACAAGGGTATTAAAAGAGGTCAACATCAAAGCTGCTTTCATAGAAAACCTGGAAGCTTTCTACAAAACTAGGGAGGCCAAGCCCATGATGACACTCTTCAGGTCACTTGTTCTATCTAGGCTGGAATATTGCTGCACTCTAACAGCACCTTTCAAGGCAGGTGAAATTGCCGACCTAGAAAATGTACAGAGAACTTTCACGGCGCGCATAACGGAGATAAAACACCTCAATTACTGGGAGCGCTTGAGGTTTCTAAACCTGTATTCCCTGGAACGCAGGAGGGAGAGATACATGATTATATACACCTGGAAAATCCTAGAGGGACTAGTACCGAACTTGCACACGAAAATCACTCACTACGAAAGCAAAAGACTTGGCAGACGATGCACCATCCCCCCAATGAAAAGCAGGGGTGTCACTAGCACGTTAAGAGACCATACAATAAGTGTCAGGGGCCCGAGACTGTTCAACTGCCTCCCAGCACACATAAGGGGGATTACCAACAGACCCCTGGCAGTCTTCAAGCTGGCACTGGACAAGCACCTAAAGTCAGTTCCTGATCAGCCGGGCTGTGGCTCGTACGTTGGTTTGCGTGCAGCCAGCAGCAACAGCCTGGTTGATCAGGCGCTGATCCACCAGGAGGCCTGGTCACAGACCGGGCCGCGGGGGCGTTGACCCCCGAAACTCTCTCCAGGTAAACTCCAGGTAAACAACAGATGGGAACATAAAAAGTCCGGGCTGAATGGTACTGCCCTTGATACTGGCCATGTAGTCAGAAACTGTAAGGCTGGAGATGATGTCCTGGTAGTCAGTAAATGGGGGGCTGATAGTGCTGTCCTGGGAGACAGTAATGGGGAAGCTGGAGGTGCTGTCCTGGGAGACAGTAATGGTGAAGCTGGAGGTGCTGTCCTGGGAGACAGTAATGGTGAAGCTGGAGATGCTGTCCTGGGAGACAGTAATGGGGAAGCTGGAGATGCTGTCCTGGGAGACAGTAATGGTGAAGCTGGAGATTTTGTCCAGGTAGTCGGGAATTATACCCAGGAAGGAATACATATGAATGACCTCATAGGGGACAGGAGCCATAGTAGGGAAACAAGTGTAGTCAAAGATAAGATAAAACCAATATTGCAAACTAGAAATACCGCAGGAAATAGCAAACAAGAGGACTCCACTAGCAATAGTGAGGATATATTACCAAAAACAAATGGTGGGAGCTCCATTGTTGGTGCTAGGGAGGATAGAAGTAAGACAGGGAAACATGCACCAACAGGGAATACAGTCACAGAAACCCAAGGCAAACGGAAACCAAGCCTGTGCACATACTATGCACTCGGTATCTGCTGGCATGGGAAATCTGGAAAAACAGATGGGACGTGCAACTATGACCACCCTAGGAAATGCCATGCCCATATGACAACAGGAAAATGCAACCTCCCTTCCTGTAAGCTTTTTCACCCTGAACTGTGTACCTCTTCAGTACAGGAAAGACTGTGCTATAACTTAAATTGCCAGGCATACCATCTAAAGGGGACAAAAAGATACAAAACATCCAGGCCATGGGAAAACCTGGGTAGCCACAGCCACTCAAGAGGGAGAGGTTTTTTAGTGCCAGGAAGGAAAAAAAACTGGCAGGAAATGGCAGAAATCGTACACCAAATCCAGTCATTCCTGGAGTGGAACCACAGTCGATGGCCTCCACTCCAAACCAACAGATACAGATACTAATGCCGGAAAAAAAATCCCCCCCCCCAGTACCAACAATACCACCAGTCCAATAACATTCTTCTTTGCAAATATACAGGGTCTAAAGCCAGCAACAAACAACAAAATACCTTTCATCCGTGGACTGCTTGCAGAGGCAAAGGCAATGTTCGTGGCTTTCACTGAGACCCACATAAAGGATCACTTGGACAACGAAATATGGATCCCAGGTTACAACCTATACAGATGTGACAGAGTGAACAGGCAAAAGGGGGGGGTTGGCCTGTACATTGCAGAGTCACTTGTTTGCACAGAACTGCTAAATGCCTCAAATGATGTAGTGGAAGTTTTAGCAGTAAAGGTCGAGAACCAAAACCTAGTCATTGTGATAGTCTACAAGCCTCCGGATGCAACATCCCAGCAATTCCAGGAACAGCTGTTAAAAATTGACCACTGTCTGGAAAACCTTCCAGCTCCTGCACCCAACATCTTGCTCCTGGGGGATTTCAACTTAAGGCACCTAAAATGGAGGAATATAGCAAATAATATTGTTGCAGAAATAACACCAGGAGGCAGCTCTGATGAAAACTCACACTCACGCGAGCTTTTAAATCTCTGCACAAAATTCAATTTAAACCAGCAAATAATAGAGCCTACTAGACTGGAGAATACACTAGACCTCATCTTCACTAACAATGATGATCTGATAAGAAATATCACCATATCAAAAACAATATACTCAGATCACAACATAATTGAGGTTCAGTCATGTATGCGCGGAGCCCCAGACCGACATAAGGAGATTAGTCACGAGGGAGCATTCACCAAATTCAACTTCAATAACAAAAACATAAAGTGGGACCAAGTAAACCAAGTCCTAACCGATATAAGCTGGGAAGATATACTAAGCAACACAGACCCCAACTTATGCCTAGAACAGATTAACTCGGTAGCACTCGATGTATGCACAAGGCTTATTCCTCTAAGAAAAAGGAGGAGTAGATGTAAAACAGAAAGAGACAGGCGCTCCCTTTAGAGGCGACGGAAAAGAATAACAGAGCGGCTAAAAGAGGTCAATATATCTGAAATGCGTAGGGAGACACTGGTCAGAGAAATAGCAAGCATCGAACTTAAGCTAAAAGAATCCTTTAGGAGTCAGGAATCGCGGGAAGAACTAAAAGCCATAAATGAAATCGAAAGAAACCCAAAGTATTTCTTCTCCTATGCCAAATCAAAATCGAGAACAACGTCCAGTATTGGGCCCCTACTTAAACAAGATGGGTCCTACACAGATGACAACAAGGAAATGAGTGAGCTACTCAAGTCCCAATATGACTCAGTTTTTAGCAAGCCGCTAACCAGACTGAGAGTCGAAGATCAAAATGAATTTTTTATGAGAGAGCCACAAAATTTGATTAACACAAGCCTATCCGATGTTATCCTGACGCCAAATGACTTCGAACAGGCGATAAATGACATGCCCATGCACTCTGCCCCAGGGCCAGACTCATGGAACTCTGTGTTCATCAAGAACTGCAAGAAGCCCCTATCACGAGCCTTTTCCATCCTATGGAGAGGGAGCATGGACACGGGGGTCGTCCCACAGTTACTAAAAACAACAGACATAGCCCCACTCCACAAAGGGGGCAGTAAAGCAACAGCAAAGAACTACAGATCAATAGCACTAACATCCCATATCATAAAAATCTTTGAAAGGGTCCTAAGAAGCAAGATCACCACGCATCTAGAAACCCATCAGTTACACAACCCAGGGCAACATGGGTTTAGAACAGGTCGCTCCTGTCTGTCTCAACTATTGGACCACTACGACAAGGTCCTAAATGCACTAGAAGACAAAAAGAATGCAGATGTAATATATACAGACTTTGCAAAAGCCTTCGACAAGTGTGACCATGGCGTAATAGCGCACAAAATGCGTGCTAAAGGAATAACAGGAAAAGTCGGTCGATGGATCTATAATTTCCTCACTAACAGAACACAGAGAGTAGTCGTCAACAGAGTAAAGTCCGAGGCAGCTACGGTGAAAAGCTCTGTTCCACAAGGCACAGTACTCGCTCCCATCTTGTTCCTCATCCTTATATGCGACATAGACAAGGATGTCAGCCACAGCACCGTGTCTTCCTTTGCAGATGACACCCGAATCTGCATGACAGTGTCTTCCATTGCAGACACTGCAAAGCTCCAGGCAGACATCAACCAAATCTTTCAGTGGGCTGCAGAAAACAATATGAAGTTCAACGATGAGAAATTTCAATTACTCAGATATGGTAAACATGAGGAAATTAAATCTTCATCAGAGTACAAAACAAATTCTGGCCACAAAATAGAGCGAAACACCAACGTCAAAGACCTGGGAGTGATCATGTCGGAGGATCTCACCTTCAAGGACCATAACATTGTATCAATCGCATCTGCTAGAAAAATGACAGGATGGATAATGAGAACCTTCAAAACTAGGGAGGCCAAGCCCATGATGACACTCTTCAGGTCACTTGTTCTATCTAGGCTGGAATATTGCTGCACACTAACAGCACCTTTCAAGGCAGGTGAAATTGCCGACCTAGAAAATGTACAGAGAACTTTCACGGCGCGCATAACGGAGATAAAACACCTCAATTATTGGGAGCGCTTGAGGTTCCTAAACCTGTATTCCCTGGAACGCAGGAGGGAGAGATACATGATTATATACACCTGGAAAATCCTAGAGGGACTAGTACCGAACTTGCACACGAAAATCACCCACTACGAAAGCAAAAGACTTGGCAGACGATGCACCATCCCCCCAATGAAAAGCAGGGGTGTCACTAGCACGTTAAGAGACCATACAATAAGTGTCAGGGGCCCGAGACTGTTCAACTGCCTCCCAGCACACATAAGGGGGATTACCAACAGACCCCTGGCAGTCTTCAAGCTGGCACTGGACAAGCACCTAAAGTCAGTTCCGGATCAGCCGGGCTGTGGCTCGTATGTTGGTTTGCGTGCAGCCAGCAGCAACAGCCTGGTTGATCAGGCTCTGATCCACCAGGAGGCCTGGTCTCAGACCGGGCCGCGGGGGCGTTGACCCCCGGAACTCTCTCCAGGTAACTCCAGGTAACTCCAGAGCTAAGAGGTATGTCCTACGAGAAGAGGTTAAGGGAAATCAACCTGACGACACTGGAGGACAGGAGAGATAGGGGGGACATGATAACGACATACAAAATACTGAGAGGAATTGACAAGGTGGACAAAGACAGGATGTTCCAGAGACTGGACACAGTAACAAGGGGACACAGTTGGAAGCTGAAGACACAGATGAATCACAGGGATGTTAGGAAGTATTTCTTCAGCCACAGAGTAGTCAGTAAGTGGAATAGTTTGGGAAGCGATGTAGTGGAGGCAGGATCCATACATAGCTTTAAGCAGAGGTATGATAAAGCTCACGGCTCAGGGAGAGTGACCTAGTAGCGATCAGTGAAGAGGCGGGGCCAGGAGCTCGGACTCGACCCCCGCAACCTCAACTAGGTGAGTACAACTAGGTGAGTACACACACACATGCACATATGTGGTAATGCTTTATTTACAGTTAGCAAGGTCAGGGTATTTCTCCAGAATGGTTTGTAATATACCACTGTGGATAAAATACTTAGCCATTTCTTGAACACTTCTGAGTGAGTTGTTTCTAAATTCATTAATTTTATCGCACTCCAGTACATAATGACGCAGGGTGTGACAATAATCCATCTGGCAAAGTTTACATTTCGTTTGGTCTACATCTGGTGGTGGTGATTTATCCTGCCAAAGATACTTGTAATTCAGCCGGAGCCGGGCGGTAGTGACATCCAAGAGTCTGCTTATTTTGTTGGATGCACCATAGACATGTGGATCCTCCTGCATGATAGAATGATGATAGATGGACTCACTGGTGTCAATCTCCCTGAGCCTTAAGTCCATAAAATTCAGCTGAAGTTCTTTTCGTATTATTGTTCTCAAACTACTACCTGACAAGCCAAGATTGTAATCTACTCCCTCTTTGAAAGCACACAGCTTAGCCAATTTATCAGTTCTATCATGCATCTGAAGACCAATGTGAGATGGGATCCACAGCATGTGCACTCTGACTCCACTGTCCACAATCCTACCATACCTGTGTCTGGCTTCTGACACAAGCATGCCACAATTTATGCTTAATGAGTTGAGAGCATTTATGGATGACAGAGAATCAGTTACAATTAAACTGTCAATCTTTGATACATAGATGCATTTCAGTGCAAGGAGTATGGCAAACAGTTCTGTCTGAAGGGTAGAGGCCCAATTATTGATGCGTGCTCCAATTTCTTTAAGAGAGCCATCACTCTGTACGACAACAACAGCACTACCAGCTGCACCAGTGGATTGGTGAACAGAACCATCAACGTAAATAATTTGCGAGAGTGTGTGCTGTGTGACTAAGTTATCAATACAGCTTAAGGCCTCATGTTTGGCTTCAAGGCGAAGTTTTGGTTGTGATTTAAGAAGTAGTTTGGGGGGAAATGGAGGAATGGTAGTTTGGAATGGGGTAATATTCCATGGAGCGGAGAAGTGCCGCTGTTGCCTTACTTGACATAGATCATGTATCTGATTCATGAGGAGGTCGGTTCCAGTCTTTTCGATCCATCTGGAGGAGTGTTCACCAGTGCTGAGGAAAGTTTGGAGGGCTTCTGTGCAGGGGTTTGAATGAGCTTGCCTGAGCATATTAACCCCAATTAGGATATTTCTTTCAGTAACACGATCTCTGATGCTTGGAATATCAAGTTCTTTTTGCATATTTAAAATTTTGGCAGTACAAGGGCATCCTAGGATGATCCTCATTGCTTCGTTCTGCAGTTTTTCCAGACCTCCAAGCTTCCAGTCAGACACAAGAGCAAGTAGTGGCGCAGCATAATCAACCAATGATCTAATATAAGCAAGATACATCATTTTCACAATTTTAACATTAGCACCATACCTGGGGTGAAGCCCTGCCACAACTCTAAGTGTTCTTAGTCGTTCTTTCTATTGGCGACAAAGTCTTGTTACAACAGGTCCAAGTAGTGGAACCTCAAAGCCTAGATACCTGTATCTGCTTACATATTCTAGAAGAGACCCATCATGCAATTGGATCTGACGAACTGTGCCTCTCTGTCGAGGAGGACGCCTATTGAGTATCTTTGTTTTATCAGTAGAGATTATCAACCCCAGGTCCTGACACGAGGCTAGTACATGATTAAGAATGTTTTGGGTGTTGGAGAATCCGGTGGTGTGAATCATTATATCATCAGCAAAACTAATCACATAATTATGGGGCTGACTAGGCATAGCATTAAGTAACGCATTAATTAGAATATTGAACAGTGTGGGACTGAGCACACCTCCCTGTGGGGTTCCTAATTCAAAGTCTTTAGTTACACTTCTATGTCCCTGGAACAACACAGACGATTTTCTGTTGGACAGGTAGCCTTTAATCCAGCGGAGAAGCCATCCTCCAACATCCATTCTGGCAAGTTCACTAATTATTACATGTCGGTTGGCTACATCGAAAGCGGATTTAAGGTCAAGGAAGGTAGTGTAGGAGCTGTCAGTGTGCAGGGTGAGAAAGGTGGCTATGCAATGATGCACGCTCCTTCCATGCATGAAACCATGTAACCGGGGAGACAAAAATTTTTTTATTCTGTTCATGAGACGATTAAGAATCATTCTCTCAAATGTTTTACACAAGCAGCTAGTAAGAGATATTGGGCGAAATGCATTTTGTTGATTGGGCTTAGGAATTGGAATGATGAGGCTGTTGGTCCAAGATTGAGGGAGCTCCCCAGTTACATAGCTCATGTTATATAATTCAAGTAATGGATTAATTACCTGGTACTCGACACAGCAATCTGAGTATGTTGTAAGTAATACCATCCTCACCAGGCGACGTGGAGTTGCCCTTAGTTAGCGCTGCATCAAGTTCATAATTAGTGAAAGGAATGTTGCAATCATCTGCCTTACTGAGCATAAAGCAAACAAGTCTCTCCCTTGCATCATATTTGTCATTTAATTTTGCCTGTGTGGTACTGGGGAGATTGTCATAGCTAGATGTAGCAGCCCAAGCACTGACTAACTCATTTGCCCTATGCAAGGGATGAGGGTGCGCGATCTGCCCAGTTCGGTCACCCTTAATTCTATTTATGTCCCTCCATGCCCGGCTAAGTGGGGTGTGAGCATTAAGACCTTTGACAAATTTTTCCCAGTCGGTTTGCCGCAGCTCTGTCATACGCTCTCTGGCAGCAGCAAGGGCAGTTTGGAAGAGCCTCAGCATTCCAGGGGTACGATGTTTTCTATAGGCTAGGCCTAGTCTGCGAGCAGTACGTTTCAGTGTACGAAGTTTAGAATCATTGTAATAAGTATGGTTTTTGAAGGAGGTATGATTATTATGGAAGTTTGTTGGGTTTAGAGTACCAAGAGTTGCAGTGGTGGCTCTAAGTAGTTCTGAATACTGCTCACAAGATCATTGTTAAAGGTCTCTACAGAGGAACACTCATAGGAATTATACCAGTCAGTCACATGTGCAACAAAGTCATCATACTGATCTGTGGGAACATTAAAACGTTTCCGTTTGAATATCCCACCAGGAAGGATAGTATTACCAATATCTAGAGAGGTTAGCCTAGGGAAAAGTGGGAGTAGGTATACTCTTTTTATACTGAGTTGAAGGTTTGTTATCCACGGGATTTGTGGATTTTTCATCTTGTCTCGTTGCTTGCATGCATGAAACTATTGTTTGTAAACCATTGCTAATTTCTTCACAAGTGAAATAGCGTTTATTGAACATAATATTTAATCGTTCAATAGTTTGTGGTGACAACTTATCTTGTACAATACCACTGATAAACCAATCACATTGCCTTAGGTCATATTTAGCACCTAGAGATCTTAGACTATTGTCTAATGTGATTCTAAATGCCTGTAAGTCTGAAAAACAATGTTTGGGTGGCTTCAAGCTTGATATTAAGACTGCATGTCTAACTCTGGCCTTGTCAGCATCAAAGTAATTGTCTGCTAAGACACGTAAGGCTATTTGATAATTGCCTTTAACCACCGGAAATGACTTAATCAGTTCATAGGGTTCTCCCTTCACAAGACATTTAAGATAATTGAACTTAGCAATCTCATCTATGTCAGTTCGTGAATTTACTATGGATTGAAAACCACTAACGAATTCTTCATAATTATGACCTTGGAAAATAGGTAATGACAATGTAGGTAAGCTTGGTAATGGGACACTTGTTGTTACAGGTGTAACAGGTGTTTGACCACTAGTTACAGTAGGTCTCTGTGACAGAGTTTTGCGGCAGATAGCCTGTACTCCTGTCCACCTTAATTGTTGATTACTAAAAGTATCCAAAACATTTTTAATTTCATCCTCAGATAGATCTGATTCAAGAAAATTCTTTTCATAATGTGTATAGTCTGAATTAATTATTTCCAGACGTTGTGTAAATAATTCAAATTTGACCTCAAGATCATCAAAATCTATGTTTGTATCTTGAGTTAATCCTATACAGACTGAAATTAGATTTTCTAATTGTGTAATCTTAGTCTGTAAAGACTGAAACTGAGTTTCAAACAAGCCATTTTAATGGTATACTGAAAATTCTAGCACCACACTTAGAGTGTTTAAAAAACACTGTACTGCTATAAACAGCTGAGTTTTTGTTATGCTTAAGTCAGCAATAATCGAGTCAGACACTACTGACCTACTAAGCTTAACCTCAGGGTCAATGACCATGAAGGGTACAAAGTACATGTGGCTGGTGTTTATGGCTTGAGTTTGCTGAGTCAGCCTGACCACGATGATTAATCATAAATAACGTTATACACTTCATTCACTATACATTATAAATGTCTCTGTATAACTGTAAATCACACGTGAATATTGCTTACACATATATAAATGTCACTGTTAATATGTAAGTGCTTAAACTTTATATATAAGTTCCTTTAATATAACAGGTATATCTATAAGAAACAAACTTTAACACAATCTTGTCTCTTAATTTCTGTCTATAAACATTATAAACACTATGTGTATATACACTCAGACAAACTGAACATCAGTTGGGTTGTTGTTGTCTTAGTCAGCACTTCTTCGAGTTTGGAGCAGTGGATGCCGGGTGCCATCCCCCGTTTTCTTGTTGGGTGAGTCATCCAGCTCCCGTTTTCTTTGGGTGAACGCTGGGTGAGCGCCCGTTTTCTTTTGGCTGTCCATTCTCTGTGATTGAGTCTGGAGGGACTCATTTATACTGATTTAAATTGTAAAACACTAGTTTTACAGCTTTTTTCGAAGGACCTTGGCTCGTAGGTTATTTGTACACTGTAGTGCAACATATTTGGACCACAGTGTGGCCTTTATCTGGTTCGAAGGACCAATATGTTGAGAAATGGGATTACCAGTTAAGTTTAAAGAGTTTGTACTTAACTTAGAAAGACAACTCATCGCCTGCACAGCCGCCCCTGCAGACGAGGTCTTGGGAAGCTGTCGAAGTCATCTTTCAATGGGCTGTAAAGAGTTATAATTTGTAAGATTATAAATTACCCCTAGGAGGTGTTATGTCAGCATATTTCATTCACTGATTGCTGACAAACTACGTACTTGTTTGGACTCAAAAGTCTGCACCTTACTGCCAACTATAGGTTGATTACAAACTCCTTGCAACTCAAGAACTGCGCAATCCCCCGTACTACAAGAAATTCGTAACCTACCTTGCTCTTGTAGCATGAGCTATGGTGTTCTTCACACCTTCGACAGATATCGGTGACTTGATAGAAGCTGAAGTGTCCTTGGATGTCCATGTCTTCCATAGTCTAGAAATACGCACACTGGTACACTATGTTCCACAAGATTTGTCTTTATTGTTCACAATCTTATCACTAAAGAAGCTGATCACACTTCTCTTAAGTGTTTATTGTGTTTTATGAGATACTTTGTTCACACTAATGCACAGATCGTTCTTTGTTGGTTATCCTGGCGTCAGTGTCACTCTCAGTAGAGTCAAAAGTAATCTGAAGACGCCACAGCACCCCACACCGTTACTGCCCCTTGCACAAAGGAAATGCTGACCTAGTACTTTTGCTTCCTTGCCACTTCCTCGATGAAGCAAAGCAGAATGTTTGTTTCTTGCTGTCTTAAGCATAGACAACAATGTCCACTATCTTTACTATGGTAATAAAGTGGGAGCAGGATTTACCTTAATTGTCCTGCTAAAGTAAGAGATGTACTGTCTCTTATTAAAATACACTCTTCAACACTGGACTGCAAGGAGCAACGGTCGCTTGACCACGTCGCATACTCATACGGCATCTGTGATCAATTACTCACTGTAGCAGTAAACAAGATGCTTGCCCCTTCTGAGAGGGCTGGGCCCCTCAAGGCTGAAAGGGCTGAAAGGGGCTGAAAGGGGCTGATACCCCCCTCCTGGAGAAAATTTCTCCACAGATTCACTGCTGCCATTGAATGTTTGACAAAGCTTCATTGCTGCCAGAGAGTGTATGACAGAGCTTCATTGTTGCCAGGGAGTGTATGACAGAGCTTCATTGTTGCAGAGAGCACAAGACAGACCTTCACTTCTGCCAGGGGGTTTATGACAGAGCTTCATTTTTGCCATGGAGTGTATGACAGACCTTCAATGTTGACAGGGAGTGTATGAAAGAGCATAACTGCTGCCAGTGAGTGTACAACAGAGCTTCAATGCTGCCAGAGAGTGTATGACAGAGCTTCATTGTTGTCAAGAAGTGTATGACAGAGCTTCATAGATGCCAGGTAGTGTATATCAGAGCTTCATTGCTGCCAAGGAGTGTATGACAGAGCTTCATTGTTCGAAGGGAGTGAATGACAGAGCTTCAATATTGCCAGGGAGTGTATGACAAAGATTCATTGTTGTCAGGGAGTATATGACATAGCTTCATTGTTGCCAGGGAGTGTACGACAGAGCTTCATTGTTTCCAGGAGACTATGAGAGAGCTTCATTGTTTCCAAGGAGTGTATGGCTGAGCTTCATTATTGCCAGGAAGTTGATGAGAGAGCTTCATTGCAACAATGGAGTGCACGAGAGAGCTTCATTGCAACCAGGGAGTGTTTGACAGAGATTTGTTGTTGCAAGGGAGTGTATGACCTAGCTTCATTGTTTCCATTGGTGTATGATAGAGCTTCATTGTCGCCAGAGAGTGTGTGACAGAGCTTCACTATTGTGAGGGAGTTTATGACAGATTTTCACTTCTGCGAGGGAGTGTATCACAGAGCTTCATTGCTGTCAGGGTGTGCATGACAGAGCTTTTTTGCTGCCAGGAGTGTATAACAGAGCTTCACTGCTACCAGGGAGAATATGACAGAGCTTCACTGCTGGCAGGGAGTGTATGACATAGCTTTTTTGTTGTCAGTGAATGTATGGCAGAGCTTCATTGTTGCCAGAGTGTATGAGAGAGCTTCAGTGTTGCCAGGGAGTTTATGACAGCTTCCCTGGTTAGAGCAAGTGTATGACAGAGCTTACCTGCTGCCAAGGACTGTATGAAAGAGCTTCACTGCTGCCAGGGAGTGTATGACAGTGCTTCATTATTGCCAGGGAGCGTAAGACAGACCTTCATTGCTGCCAGGGAGTGTAGGACAGAGCTTCATTGCAGCCACGTAGTGCATGATTGAGCTTCATTGCTGCCAGGAAGTGTAAGACATAGCTTCATTGCTCCCAGGTAGTATGACAGAGTTTCTTTGCTGACAGGAAGTGTATGAGAAAGCTTTGTTGCAGCCAAGGGGTGTATGACAGAGCTTAACTTCTACGAGGATGTGTTTGACAGAGCTTCACTGCTGCCAACGACTGTATGGCAGAGCTTGATTGCTTATGGAGAGTACATGACATAGCTTCATTGTTGTTATGGAGTGTATAACAGACTTTCATTGTTGCCAGGGAGTGTATGACAGAGCTTCACTGTTGCCCGGGATTGTACGACAGAGTTTATTATTGCCATGGAGTGTATGACAGAGCTTCATAGTTGATATGGAATGTGCGACAAAGCTTCATAGTTACCAGTGAGTGTATAACAGAGCTTCATTTCTGCCATGGAGTGTAAGACAGAGCTTCATTGTTGCCAGGGAGAGTATAACTGAACTTCAATGTTGCCAGGAGTATATGAGAGTTTCATTGTTGCAAGGGAGTGTATGACAGAGCTTCATTGTTGCGAGGAAGTGGATGAGAGAGCTTCATTGCATCATGGGAGTGTATGACAGAGCTTCATTGTTGCCAAGGAGTGTATGACAGAGCTTCATTGGCCACAGGAAGTGTATGACAGAGCTTCATTGTTGTCAGGGAGAGAACGACAGAGCTTCACTTCTGCCAATGAGAGCATGACAGAGCTTCACTGCTCTCAGTGAGTGTATGATAGAGCTTCCCTGCGGCCAGGAGTGTATAACAAAGCTTCACAGCTGCCAGGGAGTGAATCAGAGCTTTACTGCTACCAGGTAGAGTATGACAGAGCTTCACTGCTACCAGGTAGAGTATGAGAGAACTTCACTGCTGCCATTGAGTGTATGACGCAGCTTAACTGCTGCCGGAGAATGCATGACAGAGCTTAACTTCTATGAGGATATGTATGATAGAGCTTCATTGTTGTCAGGGAGTGTATGACAGAGCTTCATAGTTGCCAGGAACTGAGCGACAGAGCTTCATAGATGCCAGGTAGTGTATATCAGAGCTTCATTGCTGCCAGGTAGTGTATAACAGAGCTTCATTCTTGCAAGGAAGTGTATAAGAGAGCTTCAGTGTTTCCAGTGAGTGTATGACAGAGATTCATTGCTCTCAGGGAGTGTATGACAGAGTTTCATTGATTCCAGGGAGTGTATGACAGAGCTTCAGAGTTGCCAGGAAGTGTATAACAGAGCTTCATTACTGCCAAGGTGTGTGAAACAGAGCTTCATTGTCGCCTGGGAGAGTATGACAGATCTTTATTATTTCCAGGAGTGTATGATAGAGCTTCACTGTCGCCAGGGAGGGTGTGACAGAGCTTCACTGCTGCCAGAAAGTGTCTGACAGAGCTTCATTATTGTCAGGGTGTTTATGACAGAGCTTCACTGCTTGCAGGGAGTGTATTACAAAGCTTCATTGCTGGCAGAGTGTATGACAGAGCTTCATTGTTGCCAGGTAGAGACAGAGCTTCACTGCTGCCAGTGAGTGTATGCCAGGGAGGGTGTGACAGAGATTCACTGCTTGTGACAGAGCTTCATTATTGTCAGGGTGTTTATGACAGAGCTTCAGTGTGCAGGGATGTATTACAAAGAGCAGAGTGTATGACAGAGCTTCATTAGAGACAGAGCTTTACCAAGGAGTGTATGACTGACAGAGCTTCAGCTTCAGTTGCCAGGAAGTGTATGATAGAGCTTCACTGTCGCCAGGGAGGGTGTGACAGAGCTTCATTGTTTCCAGGAGAGTATTAGAGAGCTTCATTGTTGCCAAGGAGTGTATGGTTGAGCTTTATTATTGCCAGGAAGTTGATGAGAGAGCTTCATTGTCGCCATGTAGTGCACGAGAGAGCTTCATTTCAGCCAGGGAGTGTATGACTGAGATTTGTTGTTGCCAGGGAGTGAATGACCTAGCTTCATTGTTTCCAAAAGTGTATGATAGAGCTTCACTGTCGCCAGGGAGTATGTGACAGAGCTTCACTGCTGCCAGGGAATGTATGAGGGAGCTTCATTGCTGCCAGGGAGCGTAAGACAGAGCTTCGTTGTTGCCTTGAGGTGTATGACAGAGCTTCATTGTAAACAGGTAGAGTATAACAGAGTTTCACTGTTGACACAGAGAGTATGACAGAGCTCCCCTGCTGCCAGGGAGTGTATGACAGAGCTTCACTGCTGTCATGGAGTGTATGACAGAGCTTCATTGTTGCCAGGGAGTGTATGACAGAGCTTCATTGTTACCAGGGAGTGTATGACAGAGCTTCATTTTTGCCAGGGAGTGTATGACAGAGCTTCATTATTGCCAGGGAGTGTATGACAGAGTTTATTATTGCAATGTAGTGTATGACAGAGCTTCATAGTTGAAAGGGAATGTGCGACAGAGCTTCATAGTTGCCAGGGAGTGTCTAACATAACTTCATTTCTGCCAGGAAGTGTAAGACAGAGCTTCATTGCTTCCTGGGAATGTATGACAGAGCTTTATTGTTGCCAGGGAGAGTATGACTGAACTTCATTGTTGCTAGAAGTATATGAGAGCTTCATTGTTGCCAGGGAGTGTGTGGCAGAGCTTCATTGTTGCCAAGGAGTTCATGACAGAGCTTCATTTGCCCAAGGAAGTGTATGACAGAGCTTCATTGTTGTCAGGGAGTGAACGACAGAGCTTCACTTCTGCAAATGAGAGTATGACAGAGCTTCGCTGCTCTCAGTGAGTGTATGATAGAGCTTCCCTGCGGCCAGGAGTGTATAACAGAGCTTCACTGCTACAAGGTAGAGTATGACAAAGCTTCACTGCTGCCAGTGAGTTTATGACAGAGCTTCCCTGCTGCCAGGGAGTGTACGACAGAGCTTCACTGCTGCCTGGGAGTTTATGAAGGAGCATCTATGATGCCAGAGAGTGTATGAGAGAGTTTCATTTTTGCCTGGGAGTGGATGACAGAGCTTCATTGTTGCCAAAGAGTGCATGACAGAGCTTCATTGTTGCCAAAGAGTGTATGACAGAGCTTCACTGCTGCCAGTGGGTATATAACAGAGCTTCACTGCTGCGTATTACAGAGGTTCACTCCTATGAAGAAGTTAATGAAAGAGATTCATTGTTGTCAGCGAGTGTATAAGAGACCTTAGTTGTTGCCAGGGAGTATATGACATAGCTTCAAAGTTGCAAGTGAGTGTTCGACAGAGCTTCATAGTAGCCAGGTAGTGTAAGACAGAGCTTCTTTGCTCCCAAGGAGTGTAACACAGAGCTCCATTGTTGCAAGCAAGAGTATAACAGAGTCTCATTGTTCCTATGGAGTGTATGACAGAGCTTCATAGTTGTCAGGTAGTGTATGAGAGCTTCATTGCTGCCAGGGAGTGCAAGACAGAGCTTCATTGTTGCCAGGGAGTGTATGACAGAGTTTCATTGTTGCCTTGAAGTGTATGACAGATCTTCATTGTAACCAGGGAGTGTATGACAGAATTTCACTGCTGCCATGGTGTGTATGGCAGACCTCCACTGCTACCAGGAAGTGCATGACAGAGCTTCATTGTTGCCAGGGAGTGTATGACAGAGCTTCATAGTTCCCAGGGAGTGTATGAGAGAGCATCATTGCTGCCAGGGAGTGAAAGATAGAGCTTCATTGCTGTCAGGGAGCGCATGACAGAGCTTCATTTTTGCCAGGGAGTGTGTGAAAGAGCTTCACTGCTGCCATGTCTTCCACAGAGTGTATGACAGAGCTTCACTGCTTCCAGGGAGTGTTTGACAGCACTTCACTGCTGGAAGGAAGTGTATGACAGAGGTTCATTGTTGTCAGGGGTGTATGGCAGAGATTCACTGCTGTCAGGGAGTGTATGACAGCACTTCACTGCTGCAAGGGAATGTATGACAGAGCTTCAATGCTGCCAGGCAGTGTATGACAGAGCTTCATTGTTGCCAGGAAGTGTATGACAGAGCTTCACTGCTGCCATGGAGTGTATTTAAGAGCTTTCCTTCTGCCACAGAGTGTATGACAGAGCTTCACTGCTGCCAGGGAGAGTTTGACAGCACTTCACTGCTGGAAGGAAGTGTATGACAGAGGTTCATTGTTGTCAGGGGTGTATGGCAGAGATTCACTGCTGTCAGGGAGTGTATGACAGCACTTCACTGCTGCAAGGGAATGTATGACAGAGCTTCAATGCTGCCAGGCAGTGTATGACAGAGCTTCATTGTTGCCAGGAAGTGTATGACAGAGCTTCACTGCTGCCAGGGAGTGCATAACAGATTCACTGCTACCATTGAGAGTATGAGAGAGTTTCACTGCTGCCATGGAGTGTATGACAGAGCTTCATTGTTGCCATGGAGTTTATGACAGCTTCACTGCTGCCCGGGAGTGTTTGACAGAGCTTCTCTGCTACCAGGAAGTGTATGACAGAGCTTCACTGCTGCCTGGGAGTGTATGAAAGCTTCACGGCTGCTAGAGTGTGTATGAGAGAGCTTCATTTTTGCCAGGTTGTGTATGACAGAGTTTCATTGTTGCCAGCGAGTGCATGACAGAGTTTCATTGTTTCCAGGGAGTGTATGACAGAGCTTTATTGAAGCCAGGGACTGTATGACAGAGTTTATTGTTCCCAGGGAGTGTATGACAGAGCTTTTTTGTTGCCAGGGAGTGAATGAGAGAGCTTCATTGTTGAAAGTTGCAAGGGAGTGTATGACAGAGCTTCATTGTTGAAAGGGAGTATATAGCAGAGCTTCAGTGTTGCCAGGGAATGTATGACAGAGCTTCATTGTTGCCAGGGAGTGTATAACAGAGCTTCATTTTTGCCAGGGAGTGTATGACGAAGCTTCATATTCCAAGGGAGTGTACATGGTAGCTTCATAGTTCCCATGTACTTTATGACAGAGCTTCGTTGGTGCCAGGGAGCGCATGACAGAGCTTCATTGTTGCCAGGGAGTGTATGGCAGAGCTGCATTGTTGACAGGAAGTGTATGAGAGAGCTTCATTGCAGTCAGGGAGTGTATGACACAGCTTCAGTGTTACCAGGAAGTGTATGAAAGAGGTTCATATTTGCAAGGGGGTGTATGACAGAGCTTCACTGTTGCCAGGGAGTGTATTTAAGAGCTTCTCTGCAGCCAGGACGTGTATGACAGAGCTTCTTTGTTCTCAGGGAGTGTATGGCACAGCCTCACTCCTGCCAGGGAGTTTATAACAGAGCTTCCCTGCTGCCAGGGAGTGCATGAGAGAGTTTCACTGCTGCCTGGGAGTGTGTAACAGAGCTTCACTGCTTCCAGGGAGTGTATGACAGAGCTTCATTGTTGCCAGGAGTGTATGATAGATTATTATTATTATTATAATCAAGGGGAAGCGCTAAACTCGTAAGATTATACATTATTATTATTATTATAATCAAAAAGAAGCGCTAAGCCACAAGGACTATACAGCGCTGCAGGGTAGGAAGGAAGCGAGGGCATCAGGTGGCAAAAGGGAGATGGATGAGTAATAGGTTATGGATAACAGCGGGGTAGTGGATGGTGAAAGGGTAAAGGGCAGCAAGAGACTGAACTAGAAAGGGCTGAGGGGAGTGCGAAAAGTATCATCAGAGTTTGTGGAGTAAATCAGTCGTTGTCAAGAAGTCAATGAGAGAGTCAGGATTAAAGGAGGGTCCATCAGCAAGAAGGGAAGGTAAAGAGAGAGTAGTAGAACGAAGACGACGTTGGAGGTAAATTCTGCGTGCAGTCTAACAGAATGTGGCTAATCGATACTGGAACTTGACACTGCTCACAGAGAGGAACAGGGTGCCTCTCCATGAGATACCCATGAGTAAGACGAGTGTGGCCAATGCGAAGGCGGGAGAGAGTGGTCTCCCAACCTCGGCACTGATGACAAGAAGATGGCCAGTAACCTATACTCGGTTTAATAGAATGAAGTTTGTTACCGAGCAGAGTTGACCAATGTTGTTGCCAACGGGTGCGAAGGTGGGTAGATATTGTAGCAAAATAGTCCAGAAATGGAACACCTCGAAAGGAAATTGGTAGGTCATGTACTGCTGACCACGCAGCAGTGTCTGCCTGTTCATTGCCCTGTACGTCGACATGACCAGGGACCCAACAAAAAACAATATCTTTATGTTTGGTAGAGATACGGCGTAGCCAAAGTTGGATACGGAGAACTAGGGGATGAGATGTATCAAATTTTCGTATAGCCTGTAGAGCACTAAGGGAGTCTGAGACTACTACAAATGATGACACAGGCATAGATGCAATACGATTAAGTGCTGCAAGAATGGCATGCAGTTCAGCAGTAAAAATGCTAGCTGAAGATAGTAAATGCCCCCGCACGACGCTGTCCGGAAACACTGCTGCGAATCCGACGCCGTCTGAAGACTTAGAGCCATCTGTGTACACAGCGGTGGCATGAGAATGGGAGTGGAAGTGATCAAGAAAAAGAGAGCGGGAAGCCACCGTAGGCAGTTGAGCTTTCGAGCAAGGGAGTGAGAAAGAACAGACCCGAACAGCTGGAACTTCCCAGGGGGGTAGGGAAAAGTGAGATGCTACATGAACATATAAAGGTGGTAACTGAAGGGAAGACAAGAGTGAATGTAGGTGAAGAGAAAAGGGACGGAGCAAACAGGGGCGGCGAACGAATGAAGAATGTCTACTAATATCGGTGACCATTCTATAAATGGAAGGATTGTGTAGATCGTGAGAGCGTACATAGTAGCGAAGGCAATGGGCATCACGGCGATCAGACAAGGATGGAACATTCGCTTCTGTATAGAGGCTCTCAACAGGGGAAGAGCGAAAAGCACCAAGGCACAAACGTAATCCTTGGTGATGGATAGAGTTAAGGCTAGAGAGAGTAGCAGGAGAGGCCGCGGAATAAATCTGGTCACCATAATCGAGTTTCGATAAAACGAGGGCTGAATGTAGGCGAAGCAGAGTTCGACGATCAGCTCCCCAGGAAAGATGAGCAAGGGTTTTAAGAAGGTTCAGCCGGCTGTGACAAGTTGCCTTCTGAGAGGTAATGTGAGGTTTCCAGGATAACCTACGGTCAAAGAGAAGGCCTAGAAATCTGACTGTATCACGTTCGGGGATACGGGAGCCATAGAGATACAAAGGATGATCGGAGATAACAGAGCGTCTAGTGAAAGTAATTTGGTGAGTTTTGGTATTTGAAAATTTAAACCCATGCGTGGTGGCCCAAGTGGAAACACGGTCGACCGCATGCTGGAGAGAAACTGCAATAAGATGACAGTCAGCGCCTGCACAAGCAATAGCGAAGTCATCAACATAGAGTGATGACCAAATATTGGGTGGAAGAACAGAGGCCAAATCATTTATAGCAAGAAGAAAAAGTGTTGTGCTTAGAACACATCCCTGAGGGACACCTTCAGCTTGGACGAAGTCAGGGGAATGAACATTATTGACTCGAACACGGAAATGTCTGTCAGTTAAAAAGTTCTTAAGGAAGGATGGTAGATTGCCTCGGAGGCCTAAGGAATGGGCCTGGGCCAAAATATTATACCTCCAAGTTGTGTCATATGCCTTCTCAAGGTCAAAAAATATGGCAATAACTGAGTGATTAATCGCAAAGGCATTACGAACATACGTATCCAAGCGTAGTAAGGGGTCTATGGTAGAACGACCCTTACGAAAGCCATATTGACTAGCGGAGAGACTGTTGTGTGTCTCTAAATACCACATTAAACGTCGATTTACGAGACGTTCCATCACTTTGCAAACTGCACTAGTAAGAGCGATGGGACGATAGTGGGAGGCATCATGTCCTGTAGTACCCGGTTTGCGGAAAGGGAGAACAATGGCAGATTTCCACAGCTGGGGAAGAACTCCTTGTGCCCAAATAAGATTGAAGAGGTGTAAGAGGACTACAAGGGCTGACCGATGTAAATGTTGTAACATACGAATATGAATGTCGTCAGGCCCAGCTGCCGATGATCGGCAAGCTGAGAGCGTTGCCTCCAGTTCTTGAAGTGTAAAAGGCACATTATACTGTTCTTCTCTGAGAGAAGAAAAGTCCAAAGGTACTAACTCTCTGGCAGACTTTGAGGAGAGAAACGAGGGGCATAGATGGAGCCCTTGGGAAATACGGACCAGATGTGTGCCAAGTTCAATGGCAACGTTGAGAGGGTTTGCTACATCAACACCAGCGACCCGTAGAACAGGAGCCGGGTCAGGAGAGTATTTACCACTCAATTTCCTCACTTTTTTCCAGACTGCACTCATAGAAGAAGCAGAGGTGATGGTGGAAACATAGTCTCGCCAACAAGTGCGTTTAGCTTCACGGATGACACGGCGAGCGATCGCACGCTTCTGCTTAAAATCAAGAAGTCTCTCAGTGGTTCTATTGTACCGGTACCTGCCCCATGCAGCACGTTTCAAACGTACTGCACGAGCACAAGCAGGAGACCACCAAGGCACGCACTTCTGAGAATGCCTGCCTGAGGTTTGGGGTATAGAATGAGAAGCTGCGGTATAAACTGACGTCGAGAAGATGTGTAGGAGCTCATCAATGGAGGATGAAGAAGGAACCTCACTAAAAGCAGTGAGGTGTGAGTAAAGATCCCAATTTGCCCGATCAAATTGCCAGCGAGGGCTACGGAAAGGTGGTGAATAGGAAGGAGAAGTAAGAATGATCGGAAAATGATCGCTGTCATGTAAGTCCGGTAGAACAGACCAGGTGAAGTCTAGTGCAGTGGAGGAAGAGCAGACTGATAGATCGATGCAAGAGAGAGTATGAGTACGAGGATCAAAATGGGTGGGAGTACCCGTATTTAAAACATGGAGGGGGTGAGAGGCGAGAAAAGCCTCCAACTGGATGCCACGTGAGTCACAATGAGACCCCCCCCCTAGAGGAAATGGTGGGCATTAAAATCACCAAGTAACAGAAGTGGTGGTGGTAAGGATGAAACAAGAAAGGCAAAGTCTGGGATAGAAAATGCTCGAGAAGGAAAGAGATATAAAGAACATATTGTAAACCACTTATTCAAGTGGATACGGGCTGCAGTGTAATGCAGCGAGGTATGGACAAATAGTTGACAGTACGGAATATCATTGCGTAGAAGAAGGGCACTTTCATTAAAGGTCCCATCTGAGAAAGGATGCGAAGAATACAATAAATTATAGCCTGAGATAGGTTGGAAGACAGCCGAGTGTAATTTTGGTTCTTGTAAGCAAGCACCAACAGGGGAAAACCTGGAAAGCAACATCTGAAGCTCACCCCAATTACCCCTGAGGCCGCGGATATTCCACTGTAAATAGGCCATGATTGGCAATGAAGAAAATACCAGGAATCTGTAGGTAAAGGCACCTATGGACTAGAGGGGTTAGAAAAGTCAACGTGTGGTGGCATTGGAAGACGTTCAAGTAGCGAAGGAACGGAGCGTTGCGAAGAATGGGGTTGTGAAGATGGAGGAGAGGGAAGAGAAGGAACAGGAAGTGAATCAGTGTCCATTGAAGGTTTAGTCTCTGCAATATATTCTGAAATGGCTTCAAGTGTTTCTGAATTCAAAGATGTATGGGACACCATATTGGAGATAGAAGGAGGAGGGTGAGTAAAGATTGGGACAGTAATGGACTGTACCAAAGTAGAGGGGGAGGGAAGAGTGTAAGAAACTGGAGATGAAGTGTGGGGGGGACAGAAGAGGCAGAAACCTGGGAGGTGGCAGAAGAGGGAGAAACTTGGGAGGGGACGGGGGTGGAAGGCATAGTACGAGGAGGAGGGTGAATCTCCACACTTGTAATAGAGCCAGAGAGAAGGGAAGAACTAGGTACAGAGACTGGAAAGGTAAAGTGTGGAGGTGGAAGAAGGGAAGGAAGGGGCAAAGAAGATTTGAGCAATGTGGATTTTTTGGACTTCTGAGAAGTAGAAGGGCGATTGGTATTAGGTGTTGTATGAGGTCTTGTCGATACTGGGGCTTGTGAGGAAGGGTGCGAAGATGTGAGAACAGTCTGAGTTGTAGTCGGGACGTCAGAGCCAAGGACAGCAAAAGGATTAGATGCCAGAGTGGGTATGGGAGGGGTAACAACAGAGGAGGCTGCAGAAGATGGGACCCCAGAAGTGGGGGGATGTTTGGAAACACGAGAATAAGAAACACGGGGTAGTCTCCCTTGGAGGCGGAGATGAGTAACTGCCATAGCATAAGGGAGACCTTCTGCCTCTTTGAGGCAACGGATTTCACGTTCATTTAAGTAGACCTGGCAACGGCGGGAGTACGAAGGGTGAGCTTCATTACAATTAAGGCAAGATGGAGGTTGACTGCAAGATGTATTAGAATGGTCGTCGGCACCACAGACTGGGCATTCGGCCATAGATCTGCAATATTTCGCTGGGTGACCAATTGCCAGCAATTTCTACATTGTTGCGGTGTAGGTATCACCTTTCGAACTTGTAATCGATGTCCCACGACATATAAAGAGGACGGGAGTTCTCGGCTGTCAAAAGTTAAACGAGCCACATTGCAAGGGTAACGTCTCTGCCCCCGGGCAGGAAGGACATAAGTGTCTACTTTGAGGATTGGGAGATCCTGGAGTTCCAGCTGTTCAAAAATGTCATTGCCACATGACTGGAAATTCTGTTGGACTATGGTATGGGGCAGAATGACAGTACCACTACAAGAATTGAGAGAAAGATGTTTTTCAATAGTGATAGGAGTAGTATCGATATTCGAAAGGAGAGAAAGATCATGAGCTTGGGTAGCATTCTGGACAGTGACGATGCACATACCGCTCTTGAGAGCATGAAATGAAATATCTCTACCAACATGATGCAGGAGCGCTTTGCCAATACTATGGTCAGAAAGGTAGGCAGAAGAAGTCGGTCTTAAAGTAAAGAATTTAGTCCATTGTGTGGTCCGAAACTGAGCGTGGAGAGGGAGTGCTTGACGTGTTGGTCTTTTCCGAGTAGAATGGGAAGGTAACGAAGGAGCATCATCAGGAGATTGATGTTGGCGTTTAGGAGTAGGACCGGAGTTGGTCCGGTGTGAAATGGGCGGGCGATTCGAAAATTGCCGTACCGTAGAGGGAGAAGCCGGAAGCATAGTCAAAGGAGAGCGGAGTTCAGACAAACCAAAGGAGTCAGTCGAAGCCCCGGTACCTGAAGCGGGTGAGGAAACAGCACCAGCAAGAGGTACAGGGGCATCAGGAGTGTCCAAAGAGTGGTCTAAACACAAGGCAGGGTCAGAATGGGGTGCGGTATCAAGAAGGGGCCCAGGGGTAGTGGGTTCATGGACTAGGGCTGCCATGGTTAGGTTACTCCTTTGCTTTTTGTTTTTAAGAAAAAAAAAGAAAGAAGAAAAGAAAATAAAAATAAAAAAAAGAATAAAAAAAGGGGGGAGCGGGGAGGAATAGTTCCCAGGAGGAATGAAAGGGCCGGAAATCTCCCTCCGTGCCCAAGAGGACCTCAGCACCGCTAGTAGCGCAGATGCAGCATGGAACCCGTGCCATACCCTACCCTTCATGCCAGTAAACCAGCAATCCGGGATAGCAACCTCACATCTGCCGAGCTACCTCGGTGGACAAAAGAGAGGGCGGCCGGATATCTGCCACGAAGCATACCTCCTTCGTCCACCACCCCCAGAATCCGAAAGGTGGCTTCCAGAGATACACCCGTCGCTCAAAAGACACCCAAAGCTACTCCGGGATACCGGAGAGGGATCGGGACATCCCCAGGCAATCCAGATTCCATGGCAAACTACGCCACCGCCAAGAACCTCAACGGAATGGGATGGACCCCGGTGTCCTTTCCCCTACCTAGGAACTAGCGCGCCTGTGGGAGAAATCCCAAAGGCCAAAAAGAGGAAGGGCAAAAGGGAGGGGTGGGGAGGAGGAGGAGGAATGGAAAAAGGGGAGGATGGGGAGGATGGGATAGGGGAGGGGAGAATGGGGGGTAATTAGGTTCGGTCTGAGGAAGAAGACCGACAGGGCTAATTCCTCAGACCAAGAGCCTCTTCACCACGCCAAGGAGCCCCCCTTGAAGAGGTAAGATTATACAGCACCTTGGGGATGTGGAAGGCATTCAGGCTTAATTCGGGGAACTGGAGCACAGATCCAATTCCCTAAATCAAGAGCCCCTCACCAACATCAAGTGTATGACAGAGCTTCATTTTAACCAAGGAGTGTATGACAGAGCTTCTTTGTTGCCAGGGAGTGTATGACAGAGATTCATTGCTGAAAGGGAGTATATTGCAGGGCTTCAGTGTTGCCAGGGAGTGTATGACAGAGGTCTATTGTTGCCAGGGAGTTTATGGTAGAACTTCATTGTTGCCTTGAAGTGTATGACAGAGCTTCATTGTAAACAAGGAGTGTATGACACAACTTCACTCTTCCCAGAAAGTATATGAGAGAGCTTAATTGCTGCCGATGAGTGTATGACAGAGCTTCATTCTTGCCATGGAGTGTATGACAGAGCTTCACTGCTGCCAGGGAATGTATGACAGGGCTTCACTGCTGCCAGGAAGTGTATGAAAGCTTAATTGTTTTCAAGAAGTGTATAACAGGGCTTCACTGCTTGCAGGTAGTGTATGACAGAGGTTCATTGTTGGCATTAAGTGTATGACAGACCTTCATTGTATGGCAGAACTTCATTGTTGCCTTGAAGTGTATGACAGAGCTTCACTCTTGCCAGAAAGTATATGAGAGGCTTAATTGCTGCCGAGGAGTGTATGACAGAGCTTCATTCAAAGTTTATTCTCTATAAGGATTACAATGCTGAGTTTACAGAAATTTGGTTATTGTGTGGTTTACATGTAGTAAAATAGTGATTACAGAGTGTACCACTAGAACGCTTAGCATGGCTAGGCATTTCGGGCAGACTTAGTTTTATTCTTAATTGTAAAATATTACAAATTATGAGGTAAGTTGGTATTATGGCTAAGTGACTAAATACTAGTTTGTGAGTTTAGCAATGTAAATGCTTTTGTTTTGGCACAGTACATAGTTTCAGTATTGGAGTATCACAGGATTCATTATTTTAAGATTGAGATTAATATTTCTGTTTATGGTCAAATGAGTCAGTGAGTGTAAGTGTGAACCACCAGGTGGTATTCGTGTAGTTAGTTGACAGGGTGTATCAGGGAGATAAGATGTTTTCTAATGGTAGTTTTGAAGGTGATGAATGTGTCTGCAGTTCTAGAGTTCTCAGGTAGGGTATTCCAGATTTTAGGGCCTTTGACATACATTGAATTTTTGTAAAGGTTTAGTCGGACACGGGGAATGTCGTAGAGATGTTTGTGTCTGGTGTTATGCCTGTGGGTTCTGTCACAACTATCAAGAAAGCGTTTTGGGTTAAGGTTGATATTAGAGTTTAAGGCCCTGTAGATGTAGATTGCACAATAGTAAGTGTGGATGTACTGAACAGGGAGTAAGTTTAGGTCTATGAAGAGTGGGGGGGTGTTGCCAGGGATGGGATTTAGTGATTATTCTTACTGCAGCTTTTTGTTGGGTTATTATTGGCTTTAGGTGTGTTGCTGCAGTTGATCCCCAAGCACAAATAGCATAGGTGAGGTATGGATAAATAAGTGAGTGGTATAGTGTGAGAAGGGTATTTTGCGGCACGTAGTATCGTATCTTGGAGAGGATCCCAACCGTTTCGGATACTTTTTTGGTTATATGCTGGATATGGGTGCTGAAATTCAGGTTGTTGTCAAGGTATAAGCCTAGGAATTTGCCCCCATTATTTCTGGTAATTAGAGTGTTGTCAATCTTAATGTTAATTTGTGCATCTCCTGCTCTGCTACCAAACATAATATAGTAGGTTTTGTCAGTGTTAAGCGTAAGTTTATTGGCTGTCATCCAAGTCGATATTTTGATCAGCTCCTCATTCACATTGGCAATGAGTGTTTGACAGACCTTCATTGCCGCCAGGGAGCATATGACAGAGCTTCATTGCTGAAATTATGCATATGGCAACGATTCATTGGCGCAAGGGAGTGTATGACAGAGTCATTGCTGCCAGGGAGCATATGTCAGAGCTTCATTGCTGCAATTATGTATATGGCAACGATTCATTGGCGCAAGGGAGTGCATGACAGAGTCATTGCTGCCAGGGAGCATATGTCAGAGCTTCATTGCTGCAATTATGTATATGGCAACGATTCATTGGCGCAAGGGAGTGTATGACAGAGTCATTGCTGCCAGGGAGCGTATGTCAGAGCTTCATTGCTGCAAATGAGCTTATGATAGAGCTTCACTGCTGTCAGAGTGCTTGTGTCTGAGCTTCGCTGCTGTGAGGGAGATTGTGACAGAGATTCACTGCCGCCAGGGATTGTATAACAGGGCTTCATTGCTGCCAGAGAGCGCATGTGTTAGCTTCACTGATGCCAGGGAGTGTATGTCTGAGCTTCACTGCTGCCAGGGAGCATATGAAGAGGTTCACTGCTGCCAGGGAGCGTATGGCAGAGCTTCATTACTGCCAGGGAGTGTAGACAGAGCTTCATTTGTGCCAGAGAGCATATGTCTGAGCTTCACTGCTGCCAAGGAGCATATGACAGAGGTTCACTGCTGCCAGGGAGCATATGACAGAACTTCATTACTGCCAGGAAGTGTAGACAGAGCTTAATTGCTGCCAGAGAGCATATGTCTGAGTTTCACTGCTGGCACTGTGCATATTATAGATAGTGTTAATGTAATAACACTGGAACTAGAATCCTGCAGTAAATGGTTATTAGACAACAAACTCTAGTTACACCTACTGAAAATAGAAGCCATACTCTTTGGCACGAAACATAAACTGAGAAGGGTAAATAATTTTAATGTCCGGTGTAATGGGGAACCCATCACTTCAGTTTCCTCAGTGAAATATCTGGGAATCCCCTTTGAACCATGCATGTCTGGAGAATTGATAGGGAACAGTGTAATAAAGAAAGCGAACACCAGACTGAAGTTCCTCTACAGACAAGCGCAGTGTCTACCTACTGAGGCTCGCTAGACCCTATGTCTAGCACTTATGCAATGCCACTGGACTACACTTACTCTTCATGGTACTCTGCCTTGCCAAAAAAAAAACTGGTAGACTGCAAATCACCCAGAACAAAACAGTAAGATTCATCCTGGGCCTGGGTCCAAGAGAACATGTAGGCCAGGATGAATTACAGCAGTTGGATATGCTGAATGTTGAAGACAGAGTAAAACAACTGACGTTAAATCATGTTTATAAAATTGCTCACAATGTCCAGAATATCTTGCTGTCAATTTTGTCAAGGTTGGGAACCAAAGCAATCATAGTACTAGGGGGAGAGAGCACAACTTTGTAGTACCCAGTCAGTGGCCAGGCTTCAAACACCTTTTATTGTACAGCTATAAAGGAATGGAACAGACTGCCCATACATGTCAAAGCCAGTCATAGCATGAACCAGTTCAAGAAGAGTGCCAAAAGGTGTCTGATGAATGTAGCTTCAGAGAGGGAGGGAAATTATTTTTTTTTTATTTTTTTTAGCTAACATATGTAAATGTAAATAACTCTTTTTACCTTATTCCTAGAATACATCCTTTATAGTATAACAATAAGTTATTATCGCCCCTTCCCAAGTCAGGGGTGGGCAACCCTTGGCACGCATGCCAAAACTGGCACACCAACAACTTCTTTCCGGCGCAAGAACCTCTGGTCCCATCTAAAAAAAAAAAGTGACATTTATGGTGTATCCATTCCAAGAAAAGCGGGGAAATAGTCCATCAATTCCTAAGATCATTTCACCACTTTTTGCGATATTGTGTTGATAACAATCAGGTGATACTTTACATTAAGTACTTTACATCATTTCTGGTAGGCCAAGTTCCAACATAGTTGCTACTAACTTTGAGGTCACCAAAGTTATTGTTCAACATGGAAGCCACTTAGTGATGGGAAGTATATTAAAGAAACAATGTTATTATGTCCTTCTTTACTTGGTGACAATCTTTCAGAAATGAAAAAGATTATTCAGCTCATTAAAGATTTGTCTGAGTAGACAAACTGTTAAGGAAAGTAATCAGCGGAACAATTAACAACAGATACTTAAGCTGGAAAGTAATGCAGCGGAACAATTAACAACAGATGGTGCACCCAGCATGATTGTTAAGGTTACAACAGATGGTGCACCCAGCATGATTGGTAAGGTTACAACAGATGGTGCACCGTAAGGTTACAACAGATGGTGCACCCAGCATGATTGGTAAGGTTACAACAGATGGTGCACTCAGCATGATTGGTAAGGGAACAACAGATGGTGCACCCAGCATGATTGTTAAGGTTACAACAGATGGTGCACCCAGCATGATTGGTAAGGTTACAACAGATGGTGCACCCAGCATGATTGGTAAGGTTACAACAGATGGTGCACCCAGCATGATTGGTAAGGTTACAACAGATGGTGCACCCAGCATGATTGGTAAGGTTACAACAGATGGTGCACCCAGCATGATTGGTAAGGTTACAACAGATGGTGCACCCAGCATGATTGTAAGGTTACAACAGATGGTGCACCAGCATGATTGTAAGGTTACAACAGATGGTGCACCAGCATGATTGTAAGGTTACAACAGATGGTGCACCAGCATGATTGTTAAGGTTACAACAGATGGTGCACCCAGAGTGATTGGTAAGGTTACAACAGATGGTGCACCCAGAGTGATTGGTAAGGTTACAACAGATGGTGCACCCAGCATGATTGGTAAGGTTACAACAGATGGTGCACCCAGAGTGATTGGTAAGGTTACAACAGATGGTGCACCCAGCATGATTGTTAAGGTTACAACAGATGGTGCACCCAGCATGATTGTTAAGGTTACAACAGATGGTGCACCCAGCATGATTGTTAAGGTTACAACAGATGGTGCACCCAGCATGATTGTTAAGGTTACAACAGATGGTGCACTCAACATGATTGTTAAGGTTACAACAGATGGTGCACCCAGCATGATTGTTAAGGTTACAACAGATGGTGCACCCAGCATGATTGTTAAGGTTACAACAGATGGTGCACCCAGCATGATTGTTAAGGTTACAACAGATGGTGCACCCAGCATGATTGTTAAGGTTACAACAGATGGTGCACCCAGCATGATTGGTAAGGTTACAACAGATGGTGCACCCAGCATGATTGGTAAGGTTACAACAGATGGTGCACCCAGCATGATTGTTAAGGTTACAACAGATGGTGCACCCAGCATGATTGGTAAGGTTACAACAGATGGTGCACCCAGCATGATTGGTAAGGTTACAACAGATGGTGCACCCAGCATGATTGGTAAGGTTACAACAGATGGTGCACCCAGCATGATTGGTAAGGTTACAACAGATGGTGCACCCAGCATGATTGTTAAGGTTACAACAGATGGTGCACCCAGCATGATTGGTAAGGTTACAACAGATGGTGCACCCAGCATGATTGGTAAGGTTACAACAGATGGTGCACCCAGCATGATTGGTAAGGTTACAACAGATGGTGCACCCAGCATGATTGGTAAGGTTACAACAGATGGTGCACCCAGCATGATTGGTAAGGTTACAACAGATGGTGCACCCAGCATGATTGTTAAGGTTACAACAGATGGTGCACCCAGCATGATTGGTAAGGTTACAACAGATGGTGCACCCAGCATGATTGGTAAGGTTACAACAGATGGTGCACCCAGCATGATTGGTAAGGTTACAACAGATGGTGCACCCAGCATGATTGGTAAGGTTACAACAGATGGTGCACCCAGCATGATTGGTAAGGTTACAACAGATGGTGCACTCAGCATGATTGGTAAGGTTACAACAGATGGTGCACTCAGCATGATTGGTAAGGATACAACAGATGGTGCACCCAGAGTGATTGGTAAGGTTACAACAGATGGTGCACCCAGAGTGATTGGTAAGGTTACAACAGATGGTGCACCCAGCATGATTGGTAAGGTTACAACAGATGGTGCACCCAGCATGATTGGTAAGGTTACAACAGATGGTGCACCCAGCATGATTGTTAAGGTTACAACAGATGGTGCACCCAGAGTGATTGGTAAGGTTACAACAGATGGTGCACCCAGCATGATTGGTAAGGTTACAACAGATGGTGCACACAGAGTGATTGGTAAGGTTACAACAGATGGTGCACCCAGAGTGATTGGTAAGGTTACAACAGATGGTGAACTCAGAATCATTGGTAAGGTTACAACAGATGGTGCACCCAGCATGATTGGTAAGGTTACAACAGATGGTGCACTCAACATGATTGGTAAGGTTACAACAGATGGTGCACCCAGCATGATTGGTAAGGTTACAACAGATGGTGCACCCAGCATGATTGGTAAGGTTACAACAGATGGTGCACCCAGCATGATTGGTAAGGTTACAACAGATGGTGCACCCAGAGTGATTGGTAAGGTTACAACAGATGGTGCACCCAGCATGATTGGTAAGGTTACAACAGATGGTGCACCCAGCATGATTGGTAAGGTTACAACAGATGGTGCACCCAGCATGATTGGTAAGGTTACAACAGATGGTGCACCCAGAGTGATTGGTAAGGTTACAACAGATGGTGCACCCAGCATGATTGGTAAGGTTACAACAGATGGTGCACCCAGCATGATTGGTAAGGTTACAACAGATGGTGCACCCAGCATGATTGGTAAGGTTACAACAGATGGTGCACTCAACATGATTGGTAAGGTTACAACAGATGGTGCACCCAGCATGATTGGTAAGGTTACAACAGATGGTGCACCCAGCATGATTGGTAAGGTTACAACAGATGGTGCACCCAACATGATTGGTAAGGTTACAACAGATGGTGCACCCAGCATGATTGGTAAGGTTACAACAGATGGTGCACCCAGCATGATTGGTAAGGTTACAACAGATGGTGCACCCAGCATGATTGGTAAGGTTACAACAGATGGTGCACCCAGCATGATTGGTAAGGTTACAACAGATGGTGCACCCAGCATGATTGGTAAGGTTACAACAGATGGTGCACCCAGCATGATTGTTAAGGTTACAACAGATGGTGCACCCAGCATGATTGGTAAGGTTACAACAGATGATGCACCCAGCATGATTGGTAAGGTTACAACAGAAGGTGCACTCAACATGATTGTTAAGGTTACAACAGATGGTGCACCCAGCATGATTGGTAAGGTTACAACAGATGGTGCACCCAGCATGATTGGTAAGGTTACAACAGATGGTGCACCCAGCATGATTGGTAAGGTTACAACAGATGGTGCACCCAGCATGATTGGTAAGGTTACAACAGATGGTGCACCCAGCATGATTGGTAAGGTTACAACAGATGCTGCACTCAGCATGATTGGTAAGGTTACGACAGATGGTGCACCCAGCATGATGTGTAAGGTTACGACAGATGGTGCACACAGCATGATTGGTAAGGTTACGACAGATGGTGCACTCAGCATGATGTGTAAGGTTACGACAGATGGTGCACCCAGCATGATTAGTAAAGTTACGACAGATGGTGCACCCAGCATGATTGGTAAGGTCACGACAGATGGTGCACCCAGCATGATTGGTAAGGTTACAACAGATGGTGCACCCAGCATGATAGGTAAGGTTACAACAGATGGTGCACCCAGCATGATTGGTAAGGTTACAACAGATGGTGCACACAGAGTGATTGGTATGGTTACAACAGATGGTGCACCCAGAGTGATTGGTAAGGTTACAACAGATGGTGAACTCAGAATGATTGGTAAGGTTACAACAGATGGTGCACCCAGCATGATTGGTAAGGTTACAACAGACAACAGATGGTGCAACAGATGGTGCACCCACATGATTGGTAAGGTTACAACAGATGGTGCACCCAGCATGATTGGTAAGGTTACAACAGATGGTGCACCCAGCATGATTGGTAAGGTTACAACAGATGGTGCACCCAGCATGATTGGTAAGGTTACAACAGATGGTGCACCCAGAGTGATTGGTAAGGTTACAACAGATGGTGCACCCAGCATGATTGGTAAGGTTACAACAGATGGTGCACCCAGCATGATTGGTAAGGTTACAACAGATGGTGCACCCAGCATGATTGGTAAGGTTACAACAGATGGTGCACCCAGCATGATTGGTAAGGTTACAACAGATGGTGCACCCAGCATGATTGGTAAGGTTACAACAGATGGTGCACCCAGCATGATTGGTAAGGTTACAACAGATGGTGCACCCAGCATGATTGGTAAGGTTACAACAGATGGTGCACCCAGCATGATTGGTAAGGTTACAACAGATGGTGCACCCAGCATGATTGGTAAGGTTACAACAGATGGTGCACCCAGCATGATTGGTAAGGTTACAACAGATGGTGCACCCAGCATGATTGGTAAGGTTACAACAGATGGTGCACCCAGCATGATTGGTAAGGTTACAACAGATGGTGCACCCAGCATGATTGGTAAGGTTACAACAGATGGTGCACCCAGCATGATTGGTAAGGTTACAACAGATGGTGCACCCAGCATGATTGGTAAGGTTACAACAGATGGTGCACCCAGCATGATTGGTAAGGTTACAACAGATGGTGCACCCAGCATGATTGTTAAGGTTACAACAGATGGTGCACCCAGCATGATTGGTAAGGTTACAACAGATGGTGCACTCAACATGATTGTTAAGGTTACAACAGATGGTGCACCCAGCATGATTGGTAAGGTTACAACAGATGGTGCACCCAGCATGATTGGTAAGGTTACAACAGATGGTGCACCCAGCATGATTGTTAAGGTTACAACAGATGGTGCACCCAGCATGATTGGTAAGGTTACAACAGATGGTGCACCCAGCATGATTGGTAAGGTTACAACAGATGGTGCACCCAGCATGATTGTTAAGGTTACAACAGATGGTGCACCCAGCATGATTGGTAAGGTTACAACAGATGGTGCACTCAACATGATTGTTAAGGTTACAACAGATGGTGCACCCAGCATGATTGGTAAGGTTACAACAGATGGTGCACCCAGCATGATTGTTAAGGTTACAACAGATGGTGCACCCAGCATGATTGGTAAGGTTACAACAGATGGTGCACCCAGCATGATTGGTAAGGTTACAACAGATGGTGCACCCAGCATGATTGGTAAGGTTACAACAGATGGTGCACTCAATATGATTGTTAAGGTTACAACAGATGGTGCACCCAGCATGATTGGTAAGGTTACAACAGATGGTGCACCCAGCATGATTGGTAAGGTTACAACAGATGGTGCACCCAGCATGATTGGTAAGGTTACAACAGATGGTGCACCCAGAGTGATTGGTAAGGGTACAACAGATGGTGCACCCAGCATGATTTGTAAGGATACAACAGATGGTGCACTCAACATGATTGGAAAGGTTACAACAGATGGTGCACCCAGAGTGATTGGTAAGGTTACAACAGATGGTGCACCCAGCATGATTTGTAAGGTTACAACAGATGGTGCACTCAACATGATTGGTAAGGTTACAACAGATGGTGCACCCAGAGTGATTGGTAAGGTTGCAACAGATGGTGCACCCAGAGTGATTGGTAAGGTTACAACAGATGGTGCACCCAGGGTGATTGGTAAGGTTACAACAGATTGTGCACCCAGCATGATTGGTAAGGTTACAGCAGATGGCGCACCCAGCATGATTGGTAAGATTACAACAGATGGTGCACCCAGAGTGATTGGTAAGGTTACAACAGATGGTGCAGCCAGCATGATTTGTAAGGGTATAACAAATGGTGCACCCAGCATGATTGGTAAGGTTACAACAGATGGTGCACCCAGCATGATTTGTAAGGTTACAACAGATGGTGCACTCAACATGATTGGTAAGGTTACAACAGATGGTGCACCCAGAGTGATTGGTAAGGTTACAACAGATGGTGCACCCAGCATGATTTGTAAGGTTACAACAGATGGTACACTCAACATGATTGGTAAGGTTACAACAGATGGTGCACCCAGAGTGATTGGTAAGGTTACAACAGATTGTGCACCCAGCATGATTGGTAATGTTACAACAGATGGTGCACTCAACATGATTCGTAAGGTTACAACAGATGGTGCAGCCAGCATGATTGGTAAGGTTATAACACATGGTGCACCAAGCATGATTGGTAAGGTTACAACAGATGGTGCACCCAGAGTGATTTGTAAGGTTACAACAGATGGTGCACCCAGCATGATTGGTAAGGTTACAACAGATGGTGCACCCAGAGTGATTGGTAAGGGTACAACAGACGGGGCACCCAGCATGATTGGTAATGTTACAACAGATGGTGCACTCAACATGATTCGTAAGGTTACAACAGATGGTGCAGCCAGCATGATTGGTAAGGTTATAACACATGGTGCACCCAGCATGATTGGTAAGGTTACAACAGATGGTGCACCCAGAGTGATTGGTAAGGTTGCAACAGATGGTGCACCCAGCACGATTGGTAAGGTTACAACAGATGGTGCACCGCAGCATGAGTGGTAAGGTTACAACAAATGGTGCACCCAGCATGATTGGTAAGGTTACAACAGATGGTGCACCCAGAGTGATTGGTAAGGTTACAACAGATGGTGCACCCAGAGTGATTGGAAAGGTTACAACAGATGGTGCACTCAGAGTGATTGGTAAGGTTACAACAGATGGTGCACCCAGAGTGAGTGGTAAGGATACAACAGATGGTGCACCCAGCATGGTTGGTAAGGTTACAACAGATGGTGCACCCAGCATGATTGGTAAGGCTACAAAAGATGGTGCACTCAACATGATTGGTGAGGTTACAACAGATGGTGCACCAAGCATGATAGGTAAGATTACAACAGATGGTGCACCCAGCATGATTGGTAAGGTTACAACAGATGGTGCACCCAGAGTGATTGGTAAGGTTGCGACAGATGGTGCACCCAGCATGATTGGTAAGGTTGCTACAAATGGTGCACCCAGAGTGATTGGTAAGGTTACAACATATGGTGCACCCAGCATAATTGGTAAGGTTACAACAGATGGTGCACCCAGAGCGATTGGTAAGGTTACAACAGATGGTGCAGCCAGAATGATTGGTAAGGTTACAACAGATGGTGCACCCAGCATGATTGGTAAGGTTACAACAGATGGTGCACCCAGAGTGATTGGTAAGGTTACAACAGATGGTGCAACGAGAGTGATTGGAAAGGTTACAACAGATGGTGCACTCAGAGTGATTGGTAAGGTTACGACAGATGGTGCACCCAGCATGATTGGTAAGGCAACTAAAGATGGTGCACTCAACATGATTGGTGAGTTTACAACAGATGGTGCACCCAGCATGATTGGTAAGGTTACAACAGATGGTGCACCCAGCATAATTGGTAAGGTTACAACAGATGGTGCACCCAGAGTGATTGGTAAGGTTACAACAGATGGTGCAGCCAGAATGATTGGTAAGGTTACAACAGATGGTGCACCCAGCATGATTGGTAAGGTTACAACAGATGGTGCACCCAGAGTGATTGGTAAGGTTACAACAGATGGTGCACCGAGAGTGATTGGAAAGGTTACAACAGATGGTGCACTCAGAGTGATTGGTAAGGTTACAACAGATGGTGCACCCAGCATGATTGGTAAGGCAACTAAAGATGGTGCACTCAACATGATTGGTGAGTTTACAACAGATGGTGCACCCAGCATGATTGGTAAGGTTACAACAGATGGTGTACCCAGCATGATGGTAAGGTTACAACAGATGGTGCACCCAGAGTGATTGGTAAGGTTACAACAGATGGTGCACCCAGCATGATTGGTAAGGTTACAACAGATGGTGCACCCAGAGTGATTGGTAAGGTTACAACAGATGGTGTACCCAGCATGATTGGTAATGTTACAACAGATAGTGCACTCAACATGATTCGTAAGGTTACAACAGATGGTGCAGCCAGCATGATTGGTAAGGTTATAAGAAATGGTGCACCCAGCATGATTGGTAAGGTTACAACAGATGGTGCACCCAGCATGATTGGTAAGGTTACAACAGATGGTGCACCCAGAGTGATTGGTAAGGTTACAACAGATGGTGCACCCAGCATGATTGGTAATGTTACAACAGATGGTGCACCCAGCATGATTGGTAAGGTTACAACAGATGGTGTACCCAGCATGATTGGTAAGGTTACAACAGATGGTGTACCCAGCATGATGGTAAGGTTACAACAGATGGTGCACCCAGCATGATTGGTAACGTTACAACAGATGGTGCACCCAGCATGATTGGTAAGCTTACAACAGATGGTGCACCCAGCATGATTGGTAAGGTTACAACAGATGGTGTACCCAGCATGATGGTAAGGTTACAACAGATGGTGCACCCAGCATGATTGGTAAGGTTACAACAGATGGTGCACCCAGCATGATTGGTAAGGTTACAACAGATGGTGTACCCAGCATGATGGTAAGGTTACAACAGATGGTGCACCCTGCATGATTGGTAAGGTTACAACAGATGGTGCACCCAGCATGATTGGTAAGGTTACAACAGATGGTGTACCCAGCATGATGGTAAGGTTACAACAGATGGTGCACCCAGCATGATTGGTAAGGTTACAACAGATGGTGCACCCAGCATGATTGGTAAGGTTACAACAGATGATGTACCCAGCATGATTGGTAAGGTTACAACAGATGGTGCACCCAGAGTGATTGGTAAGGTTACAACAGATGATGTACCCAGCATGATTGGTAAGGTTACAACAGATGGTGCACCCAGCATGATTGGTAAGGTTACAACAGATGATGTACCCAGCATGATTGGTAAGGTTACAACAGATGGTGCACCCAGAGTGATTGGTAACGTTACAACAGATGGTGCACCCAGCACGATTGGTAAGGTTACAACAGATGGTGCACCCAGAGTGATTGGTAAGGTTACAACAGATGGTGCACCCAGCATGATTGGTAATGTTACAACAGATGGTGCACTCAACATGATTCGTAAGGTTACAACAGATGGTGCAGCCAGCATGATTGGTAAGGTTATAACAAATGGTGCACCCAGCATGATTGGTAAGGTTACAACAGATGGTGCACCCAGCATGATTGGTAAGGTTACAACAGATGGCGCACCCAGAGTGATTGGTAAGGTTACAACAGATGGTGCACCCAGCATGATTGGTAATGTTACAACAGATGGTGCACTCAACATGATTCGTAAGGTTACAACAGATGGTGCAGCCAGCATGATTGGTAAGGTTATAACAAATGGTGCACCCAGCATGATTGGTAAGGTTACAACAGATGGTGCACTCAGAGTGATTGGTAAGGTTACAACAGATGGTGCACCCAGAGTGAGTGGTAAGGATACAACAGATGGTGCACCCAGCATGGTTGGTAAGGTTACAACAGATGGTGCACCCAGCATGATTGGTAAGGCTACAAAAGATGGTGCACTCAACATGATTGGTGAGGTTACAACAGATGGTGCACCAAGCATGATAGGTAAGATTACAACAGATGGTGCACCCAGCATGATTGGTAAGGTTACAACAGATGGTGCACCCAGAGTGATTGGTAAGGTTGCGACAGATGGTGCACCCAGCATGATTGGTAAGGTTGCTACAAATGGTGCACCCAGAGTGATTGGTAAGGTTACAACATATGGTGCACCCAGCATAATTGGTAAGGTTACAACAGATGGTGCACCCAGAGCGATTGGTAAGGTTACAACAGATGGTGCAGCCAGAATGATTGGTAAGGTTACAACAGATGGTGCACCCAGCATGATTGGTAAGGTTACAACAGATGGTGCACCCAGAGTGATTGGTAAGGTTACAACAGATGGTGCAACGAGAGTGATTGGAAAGGTTACAACAGATGGTGCACTCAGAGTGATTGGTAAGGTTACGACAGATGGTGCACCCAGCATGATTGGTAAGGCAACTAAAGATGGTGCACTCAACATGATTGGTGAGTTTACAACAGATGGTGCACCCAGCATGATTGGTAAGGTTACAACAGATGGTGCACCCAGCATAATTGGTAAGGTTACAACAGATGGTGCACCCAGAGTGATTGGTAAGGTTACAACAGATGGTGCAGCCAGAATGATTGGTAAGGTTACAACAGATGGTGCACCCAGCATGATTGGTAAGGTTACAACAGATGGTGCACCCAGAGTGATTGGTAAGGTTACAACAGATGGTGCACCCGTGATTGGAAAGGTTACAACAGATGGTGCACTCAGAGTGATTGGTAAGGTTACAACAGATGGTGCACCCAGCATGATTGGTAAGGCAACTAAAGATGGTGCACTCAACATGATTGGTGAGTTTACAACAGATGGTGCACCCAGCATGATTGGTAAGGTTACAACAGATGGTGTACCCAGCATGATGGTAAGGTTACAACAGATGGTGCACCCAGAGTGATTGGTAAGGTTACAACAGATGGTGCACCCAGCATGATTGGTAAGGTTACAACAGATGGTGCACCCAGAGTGATTGGTAAGGTTACAACAGATGGTGTACCCAGCATGATTGGTAATGTTACAACAGATGGTGCACTCAACATGATTCGTAAGGTTACAACAGATGGTGCACCCAGCATGATTGGTAAGGTTACAACAGATGGTGCACCCAGAGTGATTTGTAAGGTTACAACAGATGGTGCACCCAGCATGATTGGTAAGGTTACAACAGATGGTGCACCCAGAGTGATTGGTAAGGTTACAACAACAGATGGTGCACCCAGCATGATTGGTAAGGTTACAACAGATGGTGCACCCAGCATGATTGGTAAGGTTACAACAGATGGTGCACCCAGCATGATTGGTAAGGTTACAACAGATGGTGCACCCAGCATGATTGGTAAGGTTACAACAGATGGTGCACCCAGCATGATTGGTAAGGTTACAACAGATGGTGCACTCAGCATGATTGGTAAGGTTACAACAGATGGTGCACCCAGCATGATTGGTAAGGTTACAACAGATGGTGCACCCAGAGTGATTGGTAAGGTTACAACAGATGGTGCACCCAGAGTGATTGTTAAGGTTACAACAGATGGTGAACTCAGAATGATTGGTAAGGTTACAACAGATGGTGCACCCAGCATGATTGGTAAGGTTACAACAGATGGTGCACCCAGCATGATTGGTAAGGTTACAACAGATGGTGCACCCAGCATGATTGGTAAGGCTACAAAAGATGGTGCACTCAACATGATTGGTGAGGTTACAACAGATGATGCACCCAGCATGATTGGTAAGGTTACAGCAGATGGTGCACCAAGCATGATTGGTAAGGTTACAGCAGATGGTGCACCAAGCATGATTGGTAAGGTTACAACAGATGGTGCACCCAGCATGATTGGTAAGGTTGCTACAAATGGTGCACCCAGAGTGATTGGTAAGGTTACAACAGATGGTGCACCCAGCATGATTGGTAAGGTTACAACAGATGGTGCACCCGGAGTGATTGGTAAGGTTACAACAGATGGTGCAGCCAGAATGATTGGTAAGGTTACAACAGATGGTGCACCCAGCATGATTGGTAAGGTTACAACAGATGGTGCACCCAGCATGATTGGTAAGGTTACAACAGATGGTGCACCCAGAGTGATTGGTAAGGTTACAACAGATGGTGCACCCAGAGTGATTGGTAAGGTTACAACAGATGGTGCACCCAGCATGATTGGTAAGGTTACAACAGATGGTGCACTCAACATGATTGGTAAGGTTACAACAGATGGTGCACCCAGCATGATTGGTAAGGTTACAACAGATGGTGCACCCAGCATGATTGGTAAGGTTACAACAGATGGTGCACCCAGCATGATTGGTAAGGTTACAACAGATGGTGCACCCAGCATGATTGGTAAGGTTACAACAGATGGTGCACCCAGCATGATTGGTAAGGTTACAACAGATGGTGCACCCAGAGTGATTGGTAAGGTTACAACAGATGGTGCACCCAGAGTGATTGGAAAGGTTACAACAGATGGTGCACTCAGAGTGATTGGTAAGGTTACAACAGATGGTGCACCCAAGATGATTGGTAAGGTTACAACAGATGGTGCACTCAACATAATTGGTGAGGTTACAACAGATGGTGCACCCAGCATGATTGGTAAGGTTACAACAGATGGTGCACCCAGCATGATTGGTAAGGTTACAACAGATGGTGCACCCAGAGTGATTGGTAAGGTTACAACAGATGGTGCACCCAGCATGATTGGTAAGGTTACAACAGATGGTGCACCCAGAGTGATTGGTAAGGTTACAACAGATGGTGCACCCAGCATGATTGGTTAGGTTACAACATATGGTGCACTCAACATGATTGGTAAGGTTACAACAGATGGTGCACCTAGCATGATTGGTAAGGTTATAAGAAATGGTGCACCCAGCATGATTGGTAAGGTTACAACAGATGGTGCACCCAGCATGATTGGTAAGGTTACAACAGATGGTGCACCCAGAGTGATTGGTAAGGTTACAACAGATGGTGCACCCAGCATGATTGGTAAGGTTACAACAGATGGTGCACCCAGCATGATTGGTAAGGTTACAACAGATGGTGCACCCAGAATGATGGTAAGGTTACAACAGATGGTGCACCCAGCATGATTGGTAAGGTTACAACAGATGGTGCACCCAGCATGATTGGTAAGGTTACAACAGATGGTGCACCCAGCATGATTGGTAAGGTTACAACAGATGGTGCACCCAGCATGATTGGTAAGGTTACAACAGATGGTGCACCCAGCATGATTGGTAAGGTTACAACAGATGGTGCACCCAGCATGATTGGTAAGGTTACAACAGATGGTGCACCCAGCATGATTGGTAAGGTTACAACAGATGGTGCACCCAGCATGATTGGTAAGGTTACAACAGATGGTGCACCCAGCATGATTGGTAAGGTTACAACAGATGGTGCACCCAGCATGATTGGTAAGGTTACAACAGATGGTGCACCCAGCATGATTGGTAAGGTTACAACAGATGGTGCACCCAGCATGATTGGTAAGGTTACAACAGATGGTGCACCCAGCATGATTGGTAAGGTTACAACAGATGGTGCACCCAGAGTGATTGGTAAGGTTACAACAGATGATGCACCCAGCATGATTGGTAAGGTTACAACAGATGGTGCACCCAGCATGATTGGTAAGGTTACAACAGATGGTGCACCCAGCATGATTGGTAAGGTTACAACAGATGGTGCACCCAGAGTGATTGGTAACGTTACAACAGATGGTGCACCCAGCACGATTGGTAAGGTTACAACAGATGGTGCACCCAGAGTGATTGGTAAGGTTACAACAGATGGTGCACCCAGCATGATTGGTAATGTTACAACAGATGGTGCACTCAACATGATTCGTAAGGTTACAACAGATGGTGCAGCCAGCATGATTGGTAAGGTTATAACAAATGGTGCACCCAGCATGATTGGTAAGGTTACAACAGATGGTGCACCCAGCATGATTGGTAAGGTTACAACAGATGGCGCACCCAGAGTGATTGGTAAGGTTACAACAGATGGTGCACCCAGCATGATTGGTAAGGTTACAACAGATGGTGCACGCAGCATGATTGGTAAGGTTACAACAGATGGTGCACCCAGATGATGGTGGTAAGGTTACAACAGATGGTGCACCCAGCATGATTGGTAAGGTTACAACAGATGGTGCACCCAGCATGATTTGATTGGTAAGATTACAACAGATGGTGCACCCAGCATGATTGGTAAGGGTTACAACAGATGGTGCACCCAGAGTGATTGGTAAGGTTGCGACAGATAGTGCACCCAGCATGATTGGTAAGGTTGCTACAAATGGTGCACCCAGAGTGATTGGTAAGGTTACAACATATGGTGCACCCAGCATAATTGGTAAGGTTACAACAGATGGTGCACCCAGAGCGATTGGTAAGGTTACAACAGATGGTGGTAAGTTTACAACAGATGGTGCACCCAGCATGATTGGTAAGGTTACAACAGATGGTGCACCCAGCATAATTGGTAAGGTTACAACAGATGGTGCACCCAGAGTGATTGGTAAGGTTACAACAGATGGTGCAGCCAGAATGATTGGTAAGGTTACAACAGATTCTGCACCCAGCATGATTGGTAAGGTTACAACAGATGGTGCACCCAGAGTGATTGGTAAGGTTACAACAGATGGTGCACCGAGAGTGATTGGAAAGGTTACAACAGATGGTGCACTCAGAGTGATTGGTAAGGTTACAACAGATGGTGCACCCAGCATGATTGGTAAGGCAACTAAAGATGGTGCACTCAACATGATTGGTGAGTTTACAACAGATGGTGCACCCAGCATGATTGGTTAGGTTACAACAGATGGTGTACCCAGCATGATTGGATTGGTAAGGTTACAAGGGGCCAGATGGTGCACCCAGCACGGATTGGTTGGGTTGAACAGAATGGGTTGCACTCCAAGCATGATAAGGTTACAACAGATGGTGCAACCAGCACTGATTAGCAAGGTTACAACAGATGGTGCACCAGGGCATGATTGGTTAGGGGAAGGTTACAACAGATGGTGCACCAGCACGATTGTTGGTTGCCAACAGATGGTGCACCAAGCAATGGACTGGTTACAATTAGATGGTGCACCAGCATGACTTATTAGGTTCACAACAGATGGTGCAACCAGCATGATTGGTTAAGGTTTCACAAGTTATGGCAATGGTGCACCAGCGATTGATTCGGTTAAGGGTTACAACAGATGGCACACCAGCATGACTTGTGGTTACACAGATGGTGCACCTGAGCATGCATTGGTTAAGGTTACAACAGATGGTACACCAGCATGACTTGCGAAGGTTACAAAACAGATGGTGCACCAGCATGATTGGTAAGGAATTACTGACAGATGGTGCAACCAGCAATGATTGGTAAGGTTACAAACAGATGGTGTACCAGCATCCATTGGTGGTTACATCAGATGTGCACCAGCATGATTGGCAAGGTTACAAAACAGATGGTGGCACCCAGCACGATTGGTGGCAAGGCCACGAACAGATGGTGCACCCAAGCATGATTGGTTAAGGTTACAACAGATGGTGGCACCAGCGATGATTGGTGGGCGGTTAACAACATGGATGGCAAATTGTTACGATTGGTAAGGTTTACAACAGATGCGGTGCACCAGCATGATTGGTTAAGGTTACAAACAAGATGGTGCACCAAGCATGATTCAGGTTAAGGTTACAACAGATGGTGCACCAGCATGATTGGTTAAGGTTAGCCAAGAATGGTGCACCAGCATTGATTGGTAAGGTTACACACAGAATCATTGCACGATTGGTAAGGCAGCAAGCAGATGGTGCACCAGCATGATTGGCCAAGGCTACAACAGATTGGTGCACCAGGCATTGATTCAGGTTCATAGGCCAGATGGTGCACCAGCACGATTGGTAAGGTTACAACAGATGGTGCAATTCCAGCATGATTGTAATGGCCACAACAGATGGTGCACCTAACATGATTGGTTAAGGCTTACTACAGATGGTGCAATTGTATACGATTGGCAAGGTTATGAACAGATTGGCAAGGTTGCACCACATGATTGGTAAGGTTACAAATAGACCCAAGCAATCAGCATTGGATTGGAAGGTTATTAAACAGATGGTGCACCAGCATGATTGGTAAGGTTACAACAGATGGTGCACCAGCATGATTGGTATAAAACGTTGCATGCGCCAAAGCGCGCACGCATGGTCGCAACATCATCAGGGTAAGAGCCAGATGGAAACCAGTACGATTTTGGTTAAGGTAACAGAATGGTTGCACCAAGCATGATTGGTAAAAAGGTGTTTGTTAATCGATGGTGCAATCAGCATGATTGGTAAGGTTACAACAGATGGTGCACCAGCATGACTTGGTTAAGGTTGACAACAGATGGTGCACCAGCATGATTGGTATAAGGAAAATACAAACAAATTGGTGCACCAGCATGATTGGTTAGGTTACAAAACAGATGGTGCACCAGCATGATTGGCAAGGTTACAACAGATGGTGCACCAGGCACCGATTGCGGTTACAACAGATGGTGCACTTAAAGGCAATGAATTGGTTAAGGTTAACAAATAAGATGGTGCACCAGCATGATTGGTTGGCAGGTTACAAACAGAATGGTTGCACCCAAGTACGATTGCAGGTTACAACAGATGGTGCACCCAGCATGATTGGTAATAATTAGTGAACAGATGGCGGCACCCAGCATGATTGGTAAGGTTACAACAGATGGTGCAACCAGCATGATTGGTATGTTACAACAGATGGTGCACCAGCATTGGATTGGTTAAGGTTCACAACAGATGGTGCACCAGCATGGATTGGTGGGTTGGTTACAACAGAATGGTTGCACCCAGCATGATTGGTAAGGTTACACCAGATGGCACTGTAGCAATTGGGATTATAAGGTTACAACAGATGGTGCACCAGCATGATTGGCAAGGTTACAACAGATGGTGCACCCAAGCATGATTGCGGTTACACAGGATGGTGCACCAGCATGGATTGGTAAAAAGTGGTACAAAATAGATGAAAAGTACCAGCATGATTGGTAAGGTTACAACAGATGGCAGGTGCACCAGCATGATTGGTAATGGTTGGCAACAGATGGTGCACCAAGCATGATTGGTAAGTGGTTAGCAACAGATGGTTGCACCAGCAATGGATTGGTTAGGTTACAACAGATGGTGCACCAGCATGATTGGTTAGGTTACAATACGGTGCACCAGCATCATTGGTAAGGTTACAACAGGATGGCAACCAGCATGATTACAAGGTTAAGCAATGAGAAGGTGCACCATACGATTTGGTAAGGTTACAAATAACCATGCAGTGCAATTGCATGGTTGGTAAGGGGCTTACAACAGATGGTGCAATCCAGCATGATTGGCAAGGTTACAACAGATGCAGTGCACCAGTCATGTGGTATTGGTTAGAACAAGGATTGGAAAATCTTCACATATTGCAAAGGTTACAAACAGGATGGCACCAGCATGATTATAAGGTTACAACAGATGGTGCACCAGCATGATTGGTATACATAAATAAAGAATGAAAAATTCAGCATGATTTTCGGTTAAGGTTCATAACAGATGGTGCACCAGCATGGGATTAAGGTAAGGTTTACAACAGATGGATGCACCAGCATGATTGGTAAGGTTACAACAGATGGTGGCACTCCAGCATGATTGGTAATGTCATAACAGATGGTGCACTCCAGCATGATTGGTAAGGGTTACAGCCAGATGGTGCACCAGCATGATTGTTAAGGTTACAACAAGATGGCAATTCAGCATGATTGTGTTGTTAGTTAACAGATGGTGCACCAGCATGATTGTAAGGTTACAACAGATGGTTGCACCAGCATGAATTGGTTAAGGTTATAAACAGATGGTACAATTGTGCATGATTGGTAAGGTTACAACCAGATGGTGCACCAGCAGATTGGTAAGACACAACAGATGGTGCAACCAGCAATCATTGGTAAGTGTTACAACAGGATGCACCCAGCATGATTGGTAAGGTTACAAACAGATGGTGCACCCAGCATGATTGGTAAGGTTGGTTACAGGATTGGCACACTAGCATGATTGCAGGTTGCCACAACAGGATGGTACACCAGCATGATTGGGTAAGGTTACAACAGATGGTGCACCCAGCATGATTGGTTAAGGTTACAACAGATGGTGCACCAGCATGATTGTAAGGTTAACAAATAGATGGTGCAAATTGTGCATGATTGTTGGCATTGAGAACAGAATGGTGCACCGCAGCAATGGATTGGTCTGGCTACAACAGAATGGTGCACCAGCATGACTGTAAGGTTAGCACAGATGGATTCCAGCATGACTGTTAAGGTTACAACAGATGGCACCAGCATGATTGGTTAGGTAACAGATGGTGCACCAGCATGATTGGCCAAGGGTTACAACAGATGGTGCACCAGCATGAACTGTAAGGTTATATGAGGATGGCACCAGCATGATTGGTTAGGGTTACAACAGAATGGTTGCACCAAGACTGTAAGAAAGAGCAACAGATGGTGCACCAGCATGATTTGGTAAGGTTACAACAGATGGTGCACCAGCATGATTGGTTGGTAAGGTTACTGTAACAGATGGCGTGGCACCCAGCATGATTGGCAATGGTTACAACAGATGGTGCACCAGCCATGATTGGTAAGGTTATGAACAGATGCACACCAGCATGATTGGTGGTTAAGGGGTTAACAAATAGATGGCACCAGCATGATTGGTTAAGGTTAAACAGAATGGTTGCACCAAGCATGATTGGTGGGTTGTTTACAACCAGATGGTGCAATTGTATGATTGGTTAAGGTTATAATGAAGATGGCACCAAGCATGATTGGTAAGGTTAACAGATGGTGCCACCAGCATGATTATGGCAGCTTACACAGGATGGTGCAACGGTTACCAAGCATGATTTCAGGTTACAACAGGATGGTACAATCCAGCATGATTGGTAAGGTTACAACAGATGGTGCACCAGCATGATTGGTGTTGGCTGAAGCAGAATGGTTGCACCCAGCCATGATTGGTAAGGTTCAACAGAATGGCGCACCAGCATGATTGGTAAGGTTACACAGATGGTGCACCAAGCACGATTGGTAAGGTTGAGAACAGATGCAGCACCAGCATGATTGGTAAGGCTTCACAACAGATGGTGCACCCAGCATGATTGGTGGCGGACATATTAGATGGTGCAAAACGAGCATGGATTAAGAGTTACAACCAGATGGCGCACCAGCATGATTGGTTGGGCGGTTACAACAAGATGGTGCACCAAGCATGATTGGTAAGGTCATACCAGATGGTGCACCAGCCAGGATTGGTAAGGTTATAGCAGATGGTGCACCTTGGCATGAATCGGTGGTTAAGTTAAGAACAGATGGTGCACCCAGCAGGATTGCGTTGAACAGATTGGTGCAATTCAAGCATGGATTGGTAAGGTTACAAACAGATGGTACCAGCATGATTGGTTAGGTTAGCGCCAGATGGTTGCACCAGGCATGATTGGTAAGGTTTACAACAGATGGTGGCACTCAGCATACTGGTAAGGTTGATACCAGATGGTGCACCATGCATTGGATTGGTAAGGTTACAAACAGATGGTGCACCCAGCATGATTGGTAAGGTTACACAGATGGTGCAATCCGAGCATGATTGGTAAGGTTACAACAGATGGTGCACCAGCATGATTGGTAAGGTTACAACAGAATGGTGCACCAGCATGAATTGGTTAGGCTACAACAGATGGTGGTGCACCAGCATGATTGGTAATGGTTACAAACAGATGGTGCACCAGCATGATTGGTGCAAGGCTTACAACAGATGGTGCACCAGCATGATTGGTATAAGGGTTACAACAACAGATGGTGCACCCAGCCCATGATTGGTAAGGTTACAACAGATGGGTGCACCAGCATGATTGGTAAGGTTATACAACAGATGGTGCAGTACCCAGCATGATTGGTTAGGTTACAACAAGGATTGGTTAACCAGCATCATTGAGTGGTTGCAACAGATGGCCCAGCACCAGTACGATTGGTTAAGGTACAACAGATGGGTTGCACCAAGCATGATTGGTAAGGTTATGAACAGAATGGTGCAATTGTTACATGATTGGTAAGGGTTACAAATAGATGGTGCACCAGCACGATTGGTAATAATAGCGAAACCAGGACGGTGCACCCAGCATGATTGGCGGGCGGTTACAACAGATGGTGCACCAGCATGATTGGTAAGGTTACAACAGATTGGGTGCAACTGGTTACGATTATTGGTGGGTTGTTACAACAGATGGTGCACCAGCATGATTGGTAAGGTTTGAGCAGCAGATGGTAAATTCAGCATGGTTGGTGGGTGCCATAAACAGATGGCACCAGCATGACTGGTTAAGGTTACAACAGATGGCACCAGCACAGATTGGTTAGGTTGGCAAACAGATGGTGCACCAGCATGATTGGTAAGGTTACAACAGATGGTGCACCAGCATGATTGGTAAGGTTACAACAGATGGTGCACCAGCATGATTGGTAAGGTTACAACAGATGGTGCACCAGCATGATTGGTTAGGTTACAACAGATGGTGCACCAGCATGATTGGTAAGGTTACAACAGATGGTGCACCAGCATGATTGGTAAGGTTACAACAGATGGTGCACCAGCATGATTGGTAAGGTTACAACAGATGGTGCACCAGCATGATTGGTAAGGTTACAACAGATGGTGCACCAGCATGATTGGTAAGGTTACAACAGATGGTGCACCAGCATGATTGGTAAGGTTACAACAGATGGTGCACCAGCATGATTGGTAAGGTTACAACAGATGGTGCACCCAGCATGATTGGTAAGGTTACAACAGATGGTGCACCAGCATGATTGGTAAGGTTACAACAGATGGTGCACCGGTAAGGTTACAACAGATGGTGCACCAGCATGATTGGTAAGGTTACAACAGATGGTGCACCAGCATGACTGGTAAGGTTACAACAGATGGTGCACCAGCATGATTGGTAAGGTTACAACAGATGGTGCACCAGCATGATTGGTGAGGTTACAACAGATGGTGCACCAGCATGATTGGTGAGGTTACAACAGATGGTGCACCAGCATGATTGGTAAGGTTACAACAGATGGTGCACCAGCATGATTGGTAAGGTTAGAACAGATGGTGCACCAGCATGATTGGTGAGGTTACAACAGATGGTGCACCAGCATGATTGGTGAGGTTACAACAGATGGTGCACCAGCATGATTGGTAAGGTTACAACAGATGGTGCACCAGCATGATTGGTAAGGTTACAACAGATGGTGCACCAGCATGATTGGTGAGGTTACAACAGATGGTGCACCAGCATGATTGGTAAGGTTACAACAGATGGTGCACCAGCATGATTGGTAAGCTTACAACAGATGGTGCACCAGCATGATTGGTAAGGTTACAACAGATGGTGCACCAGCATGATTGGTAAGGTTACAACAGATGGTGCACCAGCATGATTGGTGAGGTTACAACAGATGGTGCACCAGCATGATTGGTGAGGTTACAACAGATGGTGCACCAGCATGATTGGTAAGGTTACAACAGATGGTGCACCAGCATGATTGGTAAGGTTACAACAGATGGTGCACCAGCATGATTGGTGAGGTTACAACAGATGGTGCACCAGCATGATTGGTGAGGTTACAACAGATGGTGCACCAGCATGATTGGTAAGGTTACAACAGATGGTGCACCAGCATGATTGGTAAGGTTACAACAGATGGTGCACCAGCATGATTGGTGAGGTTACAACAGATGGTGCACCAGCATGATTGGTAAGGTTACAACAGATGGTGCACCAGCATGATTGGTGAGGTTACAACAGATGGTGCACCAGCATGATTGGTAAGGGTTACAACAGATGGTGCACCAGCATGATTGGTGATGTTACAACAGATGGTGCACCAGCATGATTGGTAAGGTTGATGCACCAGCATGATTGGTGAGGTTACAACAGATGGTGCACCAGCATGATTGGTGAGGTTACAACAGATGGTGCACCAGCATGATTGGTAAGGTTACAACAGATGGTGCACCAGCATGATTGGTAAGGTTACAACAGATGGTCCACCAGCATGACTGGTGAGGTTACAACAGATGGTGCACCAGCATGATTGGTAAGGTTACAACAGATGGTGCACCAGCATGATTGGTAAGGTTACAACAGATGGTGCACCAGCATGATTGGTAAGGTTACAACAGATGGTGCACCAGCATGATTGGTAAGGTTACAACAGATGGTGCACCAGCATGATTGGTGAGGTTACAACAGATGGTGCACCAGCATGATTGGTGAGGTTACAACAGATGGTGCACCAGCATGATTGGTAAGGTTACAACAGATGGTGCACCAGCATGATTGGTAAGGTTACAACAGATGGTGCACCAGCATGATTGGTGAGGTTACAACAGATGGTGCACCAGCATGATTGGTAAGGTTACAACAGATGGTGCACCAGCATGATTGGTAAGGTTACAACAGATGGTGCACCAGCATGATTGGTAAGGTTACAACAGATGGTGCACCAGCATGATTGGTAAGGTTACAACAGATGGTGCACCAGCATGATTGGTAAGGTTACAACAGATGGTGCACCAGCATGATTGGTAAGGTTACAACAGATGGTGCACCAGCATGATTGGTAAGGTTACAACAGATGGTGCACCAGCATGATTGGTAAGGTTACAACAGATGGTGCACCAGCATGATTGGTGAGGTTACAACAGATGGTGCACCAGCATGATTGGTAAGGTTACAACAGATGGTGCACCAGCATGATTGGTAAGGTTACAACAGATGGTGCACCAGCATGATTGGTAAGGTTACAACAGATGGTGCACCAGCATGATTGGTAAGGTTACAACAGATGGTGCACCAGCATGATTGGTAAGGTTACAACAGATGGTGCACCAGCATGATTGGTAAGGTTACAACAGATGGTGCACCAGCATGATTGGTAAGGTTACAACAGATGGTGCACCAGCATGATTGGTAAGGTTACAACAGATGGTGCACCAGCATGATTGGTAAGGTTACAACAGATGGTGCACCAGCATGATTGGTAAGGTTACAACAGATGGTGCACCAGCATGATTGGTAAGGTTACAACAGATGGTGCACCAGCATGATTGGTAAGGTTACAACAGATGGTGCACCAGCATGATTGGTAAGGTTACAACAGATGGTGCACCAGCATGATTGGTAAGGTTACAACAGATGGTGCACCAGCATGATTGGTAAGGTTACAACAGATGGTGCACCAGCATGATTGGTAAGGTTACAACAGATGGTGCACCAGCATGATTGGTAAGGTTACAACAGATGGTGCACCAGCATGATTGGTAAGGTTACAACAGATGGTGCACCAGCATGATTGGTAAGGTTACAACAGATGGTGCACCAGCATGATTGGTAAGGTTACAACAGATGGTGCACCAGCATGATTGGTAAGGTTACAACAGATGGTGCACCAGCATGATTGGTAAGGTTACAACAGATGGTGCACCAGCATGATTGGTAAGGTTACAACAGATGGTGCACCAGCATGATTGGTAAGGTTACAACAGATGGTGCACCAGCATGATTGGTAAGGTTACAACAGATGGTGCACCAGCATGATTGGTAAGGTTACAACAGATGGTGCACCAGCATGATTGGTAAGGTTACAACAGATGGTGCACCAGCATGATTGGTAAGGTTACAACAGATGGTGCACCAGCATGATTGGTAAGGTTACAACAGATGGTGCACCAGCATGATTGGTAAGGTTACAACAGATGGTGCACCAGCATGATTGGTAAGGTTACAACAGATGGTGCACCAGCATGATTGGTAAGGTTACAACAGATGGTGCACCAGCATGATTGGTAAGGTTACAACAGATGGTGCACCAGCATGATTGGTAAGGTTACAACAGATGGTGCACCAGCATGATTGGTAAGGTTACAACAGATGGTGCACCAGCATGATTGGTAAGGTTACAACAGATGGTGCACCAGCATGATTGGTAAGGTTACAACAGATGGTGCACCAGCATGATTGGTAAGGTTACAACAGATGGTGCACCAGCATGATTGGTAAGGTTACAACAGATGGTGCACCAGCATGATTGGTAAGGTTACAACAGATGGTGCACCAGCATGATTGGTAAGGTTACAACAGATGGTGCACCAGCATGATTGGTAAGGTTACAACAGATGGTGCACCAGCATGATTGGTAAGGTTACAACAGATGGTGCACCAGCATGATTGGTAAGGTTACAACAGATGGTGCACCAGCATGATTGGTAAGGTTACAACAGATGGTGCACCAGCATGATTGGTAAGGTTACAACAGATGGTGCACCAGCATGATTGGTAAGGTTACAACAGATGGTGCACCAGCATGATTGGTAAGGTTACAACAGATGGTGCACCAGCATGATTGGTAAGGTTACAACAGATGGTGCACCAGCATGATTGGTAAGGTTACAACAGATGGTGCACCAGCATGATTGGTAAGGTTACAACAGATGGTGCACCAGCATGATTGGTAAGGTTACAACAGATGGTGCACCAGCATGATTGGTAAGGTTACAACAGATGGTGCACCAGCATGATTGGTAAGGTTACAACAGATGGTGCACCAGCATGATTGGTAAGGTTACAACAGATGGTGCACCAGCATGATTGGTAAGGTTACAACAGATGGTGCACCAGCATGATTGGTAAGGTTACAACAGATGGTGCACCAGCATGATTGGTAAGGTTACAACAGATGGTGCACCAGCATGATTGGTAAGGTTACAACAGATGGTGCACCAGCATGATTGGTAAGGTTACAACAGATGGTGCACCAGCATGATTGGTAAGGTTACAACAGATGGTGCACCAGCATGATTGGTAAGGTTACAACAGATGGTGCACCAGCATGATTGGTAAGGTTACAACAGATGGTGCACCAGCATGATTGGTAAGGTTACAACAGATGGTGCACCAGCATGATTGGTAAGGTTACAACAGATGGTGCACCAGCATGATTGGTAAGGTTACAACAGATGGTGCACCAGCATGATTGGTAAGGTTACAACAGATGGTGCACCAGCATGATTGGTAAGGTTACAACAGATGGTGCACCAGCATGATTGGTAAGGTTACAACAGATGGTGCACCAGCATGATTGGTAAGGTTACAACAGATGGTGCACCAGCATGATTGGTAAGGTTACAACAGATGGTGCACCAGCATGATTGGTAAGGTTACAACAGATGGTGCACCAGCATGATTGGTAAGGTTACAACAGATGGTGCACCAGCATGATTGGTAAGGTTACAACAGATGGTGCACCAGCATGATTGGTAAGGTTACAACAGATGGTGCACCAGCATGATTGGTAAGGTTACAACAGATGGTGCACCAGCATGATTGGTAAGGTTACAACAGATGGTGCACCAGCATGATTGGTAAGGTTACAACAGATGGTGCACCAGCATGATTGGTAAGGTTACAACAGATGGTGCACCAGCATGATTGGTAAGGTTACAACAGATGGTGCACCAGCATGATTGGTAAGGTTACAACAGATGGTGCACCAGCATGATTGGTAAGGTTACAACAGATGGTGCACCAGCATGATTGGTAAGGTTACAACAGATGGTGCACCAGCATGATTGGTAAGGTTACAACAGATGGTGCACCAGCATGATTGGTAAGGTTACAACAGATGGTGCACCAGCATGATTGGTAAGGTTACAACAGATGGTGCACCAGCATGATTGGTAAGGTTACAACAGATGGTGCACCAGCATGATTGGTAAGGTTACAACAGATGGTGCACCAGCATGATTGGTAAGGTTACAACAGATGGTGCACCAGCATGATTGGTAAGGTTACAACAGATGGTGCACCAGCATGATTGGTAAGGTTACAACAGATGGTGCACCAGCATGATTGGTAAGGTTACAACAGATGGTGCACCAGCATGATTGGTAAGGTTACAACAGATGGTGCACCAGCATGATTGGTAAGGTTACAACAGATGGTGCACCAGCATGATTGGTAAGGTTACAACAGATGGTGCACCAGCATGATTGGTAAGGTTACAACAGATGGTGCACCAGCATGATTGGTAAGGTTACAACAGATGGTGCACCAGCATGATTGGTAAGGTTACAACAGATGGTGCACCAGCATGATTGGTAAGGTTACAACAGATGGTGCACCAGCATGATTGTAAGGTTACAACAGATGGTGCACCAGCATGATTGGTAAGGTTACAACAGATGGTGCACCAGCATGATTGGTAAGGTTACAACAGATGGTGCACCAGCATGATTGGTAAGGTTACAACAGATGGTGCACCAGCATGATTGGTAAGGTTACAACAGATGGTGCACCAGCATGATTGGTAAGTTTACAACAGATGGTGCACCCAGCATGATTGGTAAGGTTACAACAGATGGTGCACCAGCATGATTGGTAAGGTTACAGCAGATGGTGCACCAGCATGATTGGTAAGGTTACAACAGATGGTGCACCAGCATGATTGGTAAGGTTACAACAGATGGTGCACCAGCATGATTGGTAAGGTTACAACAGATGGTGCACCAGCATGATTGGTAAGGTTACAACAGATGGTGCACCAGCATGATTGGTAAGGTTACAACAGATGGTGCACCAGCATGATTGGTAAGGTTACAACAGATGGTGCACCAGCATGATTGGTAAGGTTACAACAGATGGTGCACCAGCATGATTGGTAAGGTTACAACAGATGGTGCACCAGCATGATTGGTAAGGTTACAACAGATGGTGCACCAGCATGATTGGCAAGGTTACAACAGATGGTGCACCAGCATGATTGGTAAGGTTACAACAGATGGTGCACCAGCATGATTGGTAAGGTTACAACAGATGGTGCACCAGCATGATTGGTAAGGTTACAACAGATGGTGCACCAGCATGATTGGTAAGGTTACAACAGATGGTGCACCAGCATGATTGGTAAGGTTACAACAGATGGTGCACCAGCATGATTGGTAAGGTTACAACAGATGGTGCACCAGCATGATTGGTAAGGTTACAACAGATGGTGCACCAGCATGATTGGTAAGGTTACAACAGATGGTGCACCAGCATGATTGGTAAGGTTACAACAGATGGTGCACCAGCATGATTGGTAAGGTTACAACAGATGGTGCACCAGCATGATTGGTAAGGTTACAACAGATGGTGCACCAGCATGATTGGTAAGGTTACAACAGATGGTGCACCAGCATGATTGGTAAGGTTACAACAGATGGTGCACCAGCATGATTGGTAAGGCTACAACAGATGGTGCACCAGCATGATTGGTAAGGTTACAACAGATGGTGCACCAGCATGATTGGTAAGGTTACAACAGATGGTGCACCAGCATGATTGGTAAGGCTACAACAGATGGTGCACCAGCATGATTGGCAAGGCTACAACAGATGGTGCACCAGCATGATTGGAAAGGCTACAACAGATGGTGCACCAGCATGATTGGTAAGGTTACAACAGATGGTGCACCAGCATGATTGGTAAGGTTACAACAGATGGTGCACCAGCATGATTGGTAAGGTTACAACAGATGGTGCACCAGCATGATTGGTAAGGTTACAACAGATGGTGCACCAGCATGATTGGTAAGGTTACAACAGATGGTGCACCAGCATGATTGGTAAGGTTACAACAGATGATACACCCAGCATGATTGGTAAGGTTACAACAGATGGTGCACCAGCATGATTGGTAAGGTTACAACAGATGGTGCACCAGCATGATTGGTAAGGTTACAACAGATGGTGCACCAGCATGATTGGTAAGGTTACAACAGATGGTGCACCAGCATGATTGGTAAGGTTACAACAGATGGTGCACCAGCATGATTGGTAAGGTTACAACAGATGGTGCACCAGCATGATTGGTAAGGTTACAACAGATGGTGCACCAGCATGATTGGTAAGGTTACAACAGATGGTGCACCAGCATGATTGGTAAGGTTACAACAGATGGTGCACCAGCATGATTGGTAAGGTTACAACAGATGGTGCACCAGCATGATTGGTAAGGTTACAACAGATGGTGCACCAGCATGATTGGTAAGGTTACAACAGATGGTGCACCAGCATGATTGGTAAGGTTACAACAGATGGTGCACCAGCATGATTGGTAAGGTTACAACAGATGGTGCACCAGCATGATTGGTAAGGTTACAACAGATGGTGCACCAGCATGATTGGTAAGGTTACAACAGATGGTGCACCAGCATGATTGGTAAGGTTACAACAGATGGTGCACCAGCATGATTGGTAAGGTTACAACAGATGGTGCACCAGCATGATTGGTAAGGTTACAACAGATGGTGCACCAGCATGATTGGCAAGGATACAACAGATGGTGCACCAGCATGATTGGTAAGGTTACAACAGATGGTGCACCAGCATGTTTGGTAAGGTTACAACAGATGGTGCACCAGCATGATTGGTAAGGTTACAACAGATGGTGCACCAGCATGATTGGTAAGGTTACAACAGATGGTGCACCAGCATGATTGGTAAGGTTACAACAGATGGTGCACCAGCATGATTGGTAAGGTTACAACAGATGGTGCACCAGCATGATTGGTAAGGTTACAACAGATGGTGCACCAGCATGATTGGTAAGGTTACAACAGATGGTGCACCAGCATGATTGGTAAGGTTACAACAGATGGTGCACCAGCATGATTGGTAAGGTTACAACAGATGGTGCACCAGCATGATTGGTAAGGTTACAACAGATGGTGCACCAGCATGATTGGTAAGGTTACAACAGATGGTGCACCAGCATGATTGGTAAGGTTACAACAGATGGTGCACCAGCATGATTGGTAAGGTTACAACAGATGGTGCACCAGCATGATTGGTAAGGTTACAACAGATGGTGCACCAGCATGATTGGTTAGGTTACAACAGATGGTGCACCAGCATGATTGGTTAGGTTACAACAGATGGTGCACCAGCATGACTGTAAGGTTACAACAGATGGTGCACCAGCATGATTGGTTAGGTTACAACAGATGGTGCACCAGCATGACTGTAAGGTTACAACAGATGGTGCACCAGCATGATTGGTAAGGTTACAACAGATGGTGCACCAGCATGATTGGTTAGGTTACAACAGATGGTGCACCAGCATGATTGGTAAGGTTACAACAGATGGTGCACCAGCATGATTGGTAAGGTTACAACAGATGGTGCACCAGCATGATTGGTAAGGTTACAACAGATGGTGCACCAGCATGATTGGTAAGGTTACAACAGATGGTGCACCAGCATGATTGGTAAGGTTACAACAGATGGTGCACCAGCATGATTGGTAAGGTTACAACAGATGGTGCACCAGCATGATTGGTAAGGTTACAACAGATGGTGCACCAGCATGATTGGTAAGGTTACAACAGATGGTGCACCAGCATGATTGGTAAGGTTACAACAGATGGTGCACCAGCATGATTGGTAAGGTTACAACAGATGGTGCACCAGCATGATTGGTAAGGTTACAACAGATGGTGCACCAGCATGATTGGTAAGGTTACAACAGATGGTGCACCAGCATGATTGGTAAGGTTACAACAGATGGTGCACCAGCATGATTGGTAAGGTTACAACAGATGGTGCACCCAGCATGATTGTAAGGTTACAACAGATGGTGCACCAGCATGATTGTAAGGTTACAACAGATGGTGCACCAGCATGATTGTAAGGTTACAACAGATGGTGCACCAGCATGATTGGTTCGGTTACAACAGATGGTGCACCAGCATGACTGTAAGGTTACAACAGATGGTGCACCAGCATGATTGGTAAGGTTACAACAGATGGTGCACCAGCATGATTGGTAAGGTTACAACAGATGGTGCACCAGCATGATTGGTAAGGTTACAACAGATGGTGCACCAGCATGATTGGTAAGGTTACAACAGATGGTGCACCAGCATGATTGGTAAGGTTACAACAGATGGTGCACCAGCATGATTGGTAAGGTTACAACAGATGGTGCACCAGCATGATTGGTAAGGTTACAACAGATGGTGCACCAGCATGATTGGTAAGGTTACAACAGATGGTGCACCAGCATGATTGGTAAGGTTACAACAGATGGTGCACCAGCATGATTGGTAAGGTTACAACAGATGGTGCACCAGCATGATTGGTAAGGTTACAACAGATGGTGCACCAGCATGATTGGTAAGGTTACAACAGATGGTGCACCAGCATGATTGGTAAGGTTACAACAGATGGTGCACCAGCATGATTGGTAAGGTTACAACAGATGGTGCACCAGCATGATTGGTAAGGTTACAACAGATGGTGCACCAGCATGATTGGTAAGGTTACAACAGATGGTGCACCAGCATGATTGTAAGGTTACAACAGATGGTGCACCAGCATGATTGGTAAGGTTACAACAGATGGTGCACCAGCATGATTGGTAAGGTTACAACAGATGGTGCACCAGCATGATTGGTAAGGTTACAACAGATGGTGCACCAGCATGATTGGTAAGGTTACAACAGATGGTGCACCAGCATGATTGGTAAGGTTACAACAGATGGTGCACCAGCATGATTGTAAGGTTACAACAGATGGTGCACCAGCATGATTGGTTAGGTTACAACAGATGGTGCACCTGCATGATTGGTAAGGTTACAACAGATGGTGCACCAGCATGATTGGTAAGGTTACAACAGATGGTGCACCAGCATGATTGTAAGGTTACAACAGATGGTGCACCAGCATGATTGGTAAGGTTACAACAGATGGTGCACCAGCATGATTGGTAAGGTTACAACAAATGGTGCACCAGCATGATTGGTTAGGTTACAACAGATGGTGCACCAGCATGATTGGTAAGGTTACAACAGATGGTGCACCAGCATGATTGGTAAGGTTACAACAGATGGTGCACCAGCATGATTGGTAAGGTTACAACAGATGGTGCACCAGCATGATTGGTAAGGTTACAACAGATGGTGCACCAGCATGATTGGTAAGGTTACAACAGATGGTGCACCAGCATGATTGGTAAGGTTACAACAGATGGTGCACCAGCATGATTGGTAAGGTTACAACAGATGGTGCACAATCATGATTGGTAAGGTTACAACAGATGGTGCACCAGCATGATTGGTTAGGTTACAACAGATGGTGCACCAGCATGATTGGTAAGGTTACAACAGATGGTGCACCAGCATGATTGGTAAGGTTACAACAGATGGTGCACCAGCATGATTGGTAAGGTTACAACAGATGGTGCACCAGCATGATTGGTAAGGTTACAACAGATGGTGCACCAGCATGATTGGTAAGGTTACAACAGATGGTGCACCAGCATGATTGGTAAGGTTACAACAGATGGTGCACCAGCATGATTGGTAAGGTTACAACAGATGGTGCACCAGCATGATTGGTAAGGTTACAACAGATGGTGCACCAGCATGATTGGTAAGGTTACAACAGATGGTGCACCAGCATGATTGGTAAGGTTGCAACAGATGGTGCACCAGCATGATTGGTAAGGTTACAACAGATGGTGCACCAGCATGATTGGTAAGGTTACAACAGATGGTGCACCAGCATGATTGGTAAGGTTACAACAGATGGTGCACCAGCATGATTGGTAAGGTTACAACAGATGGTGCACCAGCATGATTGGTAAGGTTACAACAGATGGTGCACCAGCATGATTGGTAAGGCTACAACAGATGGTGCACCAGCATGATTGGCAAGGCTACAACAGATGGTGCACCAGCATGATTGGTAAGGTTACAACAGATGGTGCACCAGCATGATTGGTAAGGTTACAACAGATGGTGCACCAGCATGATTGGTAAGGTTACAACAGATGGTGCACCAGCATGATTGGTAAGGTTACAACAGATGGTGCACCAGCATGATTGGTAAGGTTACAACAGAAGGTGCACCAGCATGATTGGTAAGGTTACAACAGATGGTGCACCAGCATGATTGGTAAGGTTACAACAGATGGTGCACCAGCATGATTGGTAAGGTTACAACAGATGGTGCACCAGCATGATTGGTAAGGTTACAACAGATGGTGCACCAGCATGATTGGTAAGGTTACAACAGATGGTGCACCAGCATGATTGGTAAGGTTACAACAGATGGTGCACCCAGCATGATTGGTAAGGTTACAACAGATGGTGCACCAGCATGATTGGTAAGGTTACAACAGATGGTGCACCAGCATGATTGGTAAGGTTACAACAGATGGTGCACCAGCATGATTGGTAAGGTTACAACAGATGGTGCACCAGCATGATTGGTAAGGTTACAACAGATGGTGCACCAGCATGATTGGTAAGGTTACAACAGATGGTGCACCAGCATGATTGGTAAGGTTACAACAGATGGTGCACCAGCATGATTGGTAAGGTTACAACAGATGGTGCACCAGCATGATTGGTAAGGTTACAACAGATGGTGCACCAGCATGATTGGTAAGGTTACAACAGATGGTGCACCAGCATGATTGGTAAGGTTACAACAGATGGTGCACCAGCATGATTGGTAAGGTTACAACAGATGGTGCACCAGCATGATTGGTAAGGTTACAACAGATGGTGCACCAGCATGATTGGTAAGGTTACAACAGATGGTGCACCAGCATGATTGGTAAGGTTACAACAGATGGTGCACCAGCATGATTGGTAAGGTTACAACAGATGGTGCACCAGCATGATTGGTAAGGTTACAACAGATGGTGCACCAGCATGATTGGTAAGGTTACAACAGATGGTGCACCAGCATGATTGGTAAGGTTACAACAGATGGTGCACCAGCATGATTGGTAAGGTTACAACAGATGGTGCACCAGCATGATTGGTAAGGTTACAACAGATGGTGCACCAGCATGATTGGTAAGGTTACAACAGATGGTGCACCAGCATGATTGGTAAGGTTACAACAGATGGTGCACCAGCATGATTGGTAAGGTTACAACAGATGGTGCACCAGCATGATTGGTAAGGTTACAACAGATGGTGCACCAGCATGATTGGTAAGGTTACAACAGATGGTGCACCAGCATGATTGGTAAGGTTACAACAGATGGTGCACCAGCATGATTGGTAAGGTTACAACAGATGGTGCACCAGCATGATTGGTAAGGTTACAACAGATGGTGCACCAGCATGATTGGTAAGGTTACAACAGATGGTGCACCAGCATGATTGGTAAGGTTACAACAGATGGTGCACCAGCATGATTGGTAAGGTTACAACAGATGGTGCACCAGCATGATTGGTAAGGTTACAACAGATGGTGCACCAGCATGATTGGTAAGGTTACAACAGATGGTGCACCAGCATGATTGGTAAGGTTACAACAGATGGTGCACCAGCATGATTGGTAAGGTTACAACAGATGGTGCACCAGCATGATTGGTAAGGTTACAACAGATGGTGCACCAGCATGATTGGTAAGGTTACAACAGATGGTGCACCAGCATGATTGGTAAGGTTACAACAGATGGTGCACCAGCATGATTGGTAAGGTTACAACAGATGGTGCACCAGCATGATTGGTAAGGTTACAACAGATGGTGCACCAGCATGATTGGTAAGGTTACAACAGATGGTGCACCAGCATGATTGGTAAGGTTACAACAGATGGTGCACCAGCATGATTGGTAAGGTTACAACAGATGGTGCACCAGCATGATTGGTAAGGTTACAACAGATGGTGCACCAGCATGATTGGTAAGGTTACAACAGATGGTGCACCAGCATGATTGGTAAGGTTACAACAGATGGTGCACCAGCATGATTGGTAAGGTTACAACAGATGGTGCACCAGCATGATTGGTAAGGTTACAACAGATGGTGCACCAGCATGATTGGTAAGGTTACAACAGATGGTGCACCAGCATGATTGGTAAGGTTACAACAGATGGTGCACCAGCATGATTGGTAAGGTTACAACAGATGGTGCACCAGCATGATTGGTAAGGTTACAACAGATGGTGCACCAGCATGATTGGTAAGGTTACAACAGATGGTGCACCAGCATGATTGGTAAGGTTACAACAGATGGTGCACCAGCATGATTGGTAAGGTTACAACAGATGGTGCACCAGCATGATTGGTAAGGTTACAACAGATGGTGCACCAGCATGATTGGTAAGGTTACAACAGATGGTGCACCAGCATGATTGGTAAGGTTACAACAGATGGTGCACCAGCATGATTGGTAAGGTTACAACAGATGGTGCACCAGCATGATTGGTAAGGTTACAACAGATGGTGCACCAGCATGATTGGTAAGGTTACAACAGATGGTGCACCAGCATGATTGGTAAGGTTACAACAGATGGTGCACCAGCATGATTGGTAAGGTTACAACAGATGGTGCACCAGCATGATTGGTAAGGTTACAACAGATGGTGCACCAGCATGATTGGTAAGGTTACAACAGATGGTGCACCAGCATGATTGGTAAGGTTACAACAGATGGTGCACCAGCATGATTGGTAAGGTTACAACAGATGGTGCACCAGCATGATTGGTAAGGTTACAACAGATGGTGCACCAGCATGATTGGTAAGGTTACAACAGATGGTGCACCAGCATGATTGGTAAGGTTACAACAGATGGTGCACCAGCATGATTGGTAAGGTTACAACAGATGGTGCACCAGCATGATTGGTAAGGTTACAACAGATGGTGCACCAGCATGATTGGTAAGGTTACAACAGATGGTGCACCAGCATGATTGGTAAGGTTACAACAGATGGTGCACCAGCATGATTGGTAAGGTTACAACAGATGGTGCACCAGCATGATTGGTAAGGTTACAACAGATGGTGCACCAGCATGATTGGTAAGGTTACAACAGATGGTGCACCAGCATGATTGGTAAGGTTACAACAGATGGTGCACCAGCATGATTGGTAAGGTTACAACAGATGGTGCACCAGCATGATTGGTAAGGTTACAACAGATGGTGCACCAGCATGATTGGTAAGGTTACAACAGATGGTGCACCAGCATGATTGGTAAGGTTACAACAGATGGTGCACCAGCATGATTGGTAAGGTTACAACAGATGGTGCACCAGCATGATTGGTAAGGTTACAACAGATGGTGCACCAGCATGATTGGTAAGGTTACAACAGATGGTGCACCAGCATGATTGGTAAGGTTACAACAGATGGTGCACCAGCATGATTGGTAAGGTTACAACAGATGGTGCACCAGCATGATTGGTAAGGTTACAACAGATGGTGCACCAGCATGATTGGTAAGGTTACAACAGATGGTGCACCAGCATGATTGGTAAGGTTACAACAGATGGTGCACCAGCATGATTGGTAAGGTTACAACAGATGGTGCACCAGCATGGTTGGTAAGGTTACAACAGATGGTGCACCAGCATGATTGGTAAGGTTACAACAGATGGTGCACCAGCATGACTGGTAAGGTTACAACAGATGGTGCACCAGCATGATTGGTAAGGTTACAACAGATGGTGCACCAGCATGATTGGTAAGGTTACAACAGATGGTGCACCAGCATGATTGGTAAGGTTACAACAGATGGTGCACCAGCATGATTGGTAAGGTTACAACAGATGGTGCACCAGCATGATTGGTAAGGTTACAACAGATGGTGCACCAGCATGATTGGTAAGGTTACAACAGATGGTGCACCAGCATGATTGGTAAGGTTACAACAGATGGTGCACCAGCATGATTGGTAAGGTTACAACAGATGGTGCACCAGCATGATTGGTAAGGTTACAACAGATGGTGCACCAGCATGATTGGTAAGGTTACAACAGATGGTGCACCAGCATGATTGGTAAGGTTACAACAGATGGTGCACCAGCATGATTGGTAAGGTTACAACAGATGGTGCACCAGCATGATTGGTAAGGTTACAACAGATGGTGCACCAGCATGATTGGTTAGGTTACAACAGATGGTGCACCAGCATGATTGGTAAGGCTACAACAGATGGTGCACCAGCATGATTGGTAAGGTTACAACAGATGGTGCACCAGCATGATTGGTAAGGTTACAACAGATGGTGCACCAGCATGATTGGTAGGGTTACAACATATGGTGCACCAGCATGATTGGTAAGGTTACAACAGATGGTGCACCAGCATGATTGGTAAGGTTACAACAGAAGGTGCACCAGCATGATTGGTAAGGTTACAACAAATGGTGCACCAGCATGATTGGTAAGGTTACAACAGATGGTGCACCAGCATGATTGGTAAGGTTACAACAGATGGTGCACCAGCATGATTGGTAAGGTTACAACAGAAGGTTAAAACAGATGGTGCACCAGCATGATTGGTTAGGTTACAACAGATGGTGCACCAGCATGATTGGTAAGGTTACAGATGGTGCACCAGCATGATTGGTAAGGTTACAACAGAAGGTGCACCAGAATGATTGGTAAGGTTACAACAGATGGTGCACCAGCATGATTGGTAAGGTTACAACAGATGGTGCACCAGCATGATTGGTAAGGTTACAACAGATGGTGCACCAGCATGATTGGTAAGGTTACAACAGATGGTGCACCAGCATGATTGGTAAGGTTACAACACATGGTGCACCAGCATGATTGGTAAGGTTACAACAGATGGTGCACCAGCATGATTGGTAAGGTTACAACAGATGGTGCACCAGCATGATTGGTAAGGTTACAACAGATGGTGCACCAGCATGATTGGTAAGGTTACAACAGATGGTGCACCAGCATGATTGGTAAGGTTACAACAGATGGTGCACCAGCATGATTGGTAAGGTTACAACAGATGGTGCACCAGCATGATTGGTAAGGTTACAACAGATGGTGCACCAGCATGATTGGTAAGGTTACAACAGATGGTGCACCAGCATGATTGGTAAGGTTACAACAGATGGTGCACCAGCATGATTGGTAAGGTTACAACAGATGGTGCACCAGCATGATTGGTAAGGTTACAACAGATGGTGCACCAGCATGATTGGTAAGGTTACAACAGATGGTGCACCAGCATGATTGGTAAGGTTACAACAGATGGTGCACCAGCATGATTGGTAAGGTTACAACAGATGGTGCACCAGCATGATTGTAAGGTTACAACAGATGGTGCACCAGCATGATTGGTTAGGTTACAACAGATGGTGCACCAGCATGATTGGTAAGGTTACAACAAATGGTGCACCAGCATGATTGGTTAGGTTACAACAGATGGTGCACCAGCATGATTGGTAAGGTTACAACAGATGGTGCACCAGCATGATTGGTAAGGTTACAACAGATGGTGCACCAGCATGATTGGTAAGGTTACAACAGATGGTGCACCAGCATGATTGGTAAGGTTACAACAGATGGTGCACCAGCATGATTGGTAAGGTTACAACAGATGGTGCACCAGCATGATTGGTAAGGTTACAACAGATGGTGCACCAGCATGATTGGTAAGGTTACAACAGATGGTGCACCAGCATGATTGGTAAGGTTACAACAGATGGTGCACCAGCATGATTGGTTAGGTTACAACAGATGGTGCACCAGCATGATTGGTAAGGTTACAACAGATGGTGCACCAGCATGATTGGTAAGGTTACAACAGATGGTGCACCAGCATGATTGTAAGGTTACAACAGATGGTGCACCAGCATGATTGGTAAGGTTACAACAGATGGTGCACCAGCATGATTGGTAAGGTTACAACAGATGGTGCACCAGCATGATTGGTAAGGTTACAACAGATGGTGCACCAGCATGATTGGTAAGGTTACAACAGATGGTGCACCAGCATGATTGTAAGGTTACAACAGATGGTGCACCAGCATGATTGGTTAGGTTACAACAGATGGTGCACCAACATGATTGGTAAGGTTACAACAAATGGTGCACCAGCATGATTGGTTAGGTTACAACAGATGGTGCACCAGCATGATTGGTAAGGTTACAACAGATGGTGCACCAGCATGATTGGTAAGGTTACAACAGATGGTGCACCAGCATGATTGGTAAGGTTACAACAGATGGTGCACCAGCATGATTGGTAAGGTTACAACAGATGGTGCACCAGCATGATTGGTAAGGTTACAACAGATGGTGCACCAGCATGATTGGTAAGGTTACAACAGATGGTGCACCAGCATGATTGGTAAGGTTACAACAGATGGTGCACCAGCATGATTGGTAAGGTTACAACAGATGGTGCACCAGCATGATTGGTAAGGTTACAACAGATGGTGCACCAGCATGATTGGTAAGGTTACAACAGATGGTGCACCAGCATGATTGGTAAGGTTACAACAGATGGTGCACCAGCATGATTGGTAAGGTTACAACAGATGGTGCACCAGCATGATTGGTAAGGTTACAACAGATGGTGCACCAGCATGATTGGTAAGGTTACAACAGATGGTGCACCAGCATGATTGGTAAGGTTACAACAGATGGTGCACCAGCATGATTGGTAAGGTTACAACAGATGGTGCACCAGCATGATTGGTAAGGTTACAACAGATGGTGCACCAGCATGATTGTAAGGTTACAACAGATGGTGCACCAGCATGATTGGTAAGGTTACAACAGATGGTGCACCAGCATGATTGGTAAGGTTACAACAGATGGTGCACCAGCATGATTGGTAAGGTTACAACAGATGGTGCACCAGCATGATTGGTAAGGTTACAACAGATGGTGCACCAGCATGATTGGTAAGGTTACAACAGATGGTGCACCAGCATGATTGGTAAGGTTACAACAGATGGTGCACCAGCATGATTGGTAAGGTTACAACAGATGGTGCACCAGCATGATTGGTAAGGGATGGTACCAACATGATTGGTAAGGTTACAACAGCATGATTGGTAAGGTTACAACAGATGGTGCACCAGCATGATTGGTAAGGTTACAACAGATGGTGCACCAGCATGATTGGTAAGGTTACAACAGATGGTGCACCAGCATGATTGGTAAGGTTACAACAGATGGTGCACCAGCATGATTGGTAAGGTTACAACAGATGGTGCACCAGCATGATTGGTTAGGTTACAACAGATGGTGCACCAGCATGATTGGTAAGGTTACAACAGATGGTGCACCAGCATGATTGGTAAGGTTACAACAGATGGTGCACCAGCATGATTGGTAAGGTTACAACAGATGGTGCACCAGCATGATTGGTAAGGTTACAACAGATGGTGCACCAGCATGATTGGTAAGGTTACAACAGATGGTGCACCAGCATGATTGGTAAGGTTACAACAGATGGTGCACCAGCATGATTGGTAAGGTTACAACAGATGGTGCACCAGCATGATTGGTAAGGTTACAACAGATGGTGCACCAGCATGATTGGTAAGGTTACAACAGATGGTGCACCAGCATGATTGGTAAGGTTACAACAGATGGTGCACCAGCATGATTGGTAAGGTTACAACAGATGGTGCACCAGCATGATTGGTAAGGTTACAACAGATGGTGCACCAGCATGATTGGGACGGTTACAACAGATGGTGCACCAGCATGATTGGTAAGGTTACAACAGATGGTGCACCAGCATGATTGGTAAGGTTACAACAGATGGTGCACCAGCATGATTGGTAAGGTTACAACAGATGGTGCACCAGCATGATTGGTAAGGTTACAACAGATGGTGCACCAGCATGATTGGTAAGGTTACAACAGATGGTGCACCAGCATGATTGGTAAGGTTACAACAGATGGTGCACCAGCATGATTGGTAAGGTTACAACAGATGGTGCACCAGCATGATTGGTAAGGTTACAACAGATGGTGCACCAGCATGATTGGTAAGGTTACAACAGATGGTGCACCAGCATGATTGGTAAGGTTACAACAGATGGTGCACCAGCATGATTGGTAAGGTTACAACAGATGGTGCACCAGCATGATTGGTAAGGTTACAACAGATGGTGCACCAGCATGATTGGTAAGGTTACAACAGATGGTGCACCAGCATGATTGGTAAGGTTACAACAGATGGTGCACCAGCATGATTGGTAAGGTTACAACAGATGGTGCACCAGCATGATTGGTAAGGTTACAACAGATGGTGCACCAGCATGATTGGTAAGGTTACAACAGATGGTGCACCAGCATGATTGGTAAGGTTACAACAGATGGTGCACCAGCATGATTGGTAAGGTTACAACAGATGGTGCACCAGCATGATTGGTAAGGTTACAACAGATGGTGCACCAGCATGATTGGTAAGGTTACAACAGATGGTGCACCAGCATGATTGGTAAGGTTACAACAGATGGTGCACCAGCATGATTGGTAAGGTTACAACAGATGGTGCACCAGCATGATTGGTAAGGTTACAACAGATGGTGCACCAGCATGATTGGTAAGGTTACAACAGATGGTGCACCAGCATGATTGGTAAGGTTACAACAGATGGTGCACCAGCATGATTGGTAAGGTTACAACAGATGGTGCACCAGCATGATTGGTAAGGTTACAACAGATGGTGCACCAGCATGATTGGTAAGGTTACAACAGATGGTGCACCAGCATGATTGGTAAGGTTACAACAGATGGTGCACCAGCATGATTGGTAAGGTTACAACAGATGGTGCACCAGCATGATTGGTAAGGTTACAACAGATGGTGCACCAGCATGATTGGTAAGGTTACAACAGATGGTGCACCAGCATGATTGGTAAGGTTACAACAGATGGTAAGGTTACAACAGATGGTGCACCAGCATGATTGGTAAGGTTACAACAGATGGTGCACCAGCATGATTGGTAAGGTTACAACAGATGGTGCACCAGCATGATTGGTAAGGTTACAACAGATGGTGCACCAGCATGATTGGTAAGGTTACAACAGATGGTGCACCAGCATGATTGGTAAGGTTACAACAGATGGTGCACCAGCATGATTGGCAAGGTTACAACAGATGGTGCACCAGCATGATTGGTAAGGTTACAACAGATGGTGCACCAGCATGATTGGTAAGGTTACAACAGATGGTGCACCAGCATGATTGGTAAGGTTACAACAGATGGTGCACCAGCATGATTGGTAAGGTTACAACAGATGGTGCACCAGCATGATTGGTAAGGTTACAACAGATGGTGCACCAGCATGATTGGTAAGGTTACAACAGATGGTGCACCAGCATGATTGGTAAGGTTACAACAGATGGTGCACCCAACATGATTGGTAAGGTTACAACAGATGGTGCACCAGCATGATTGGTAAGGTTACAACAGATGGTGCACCAGCATGATTGGTAAGGTTACAACAGATGGTGCACCAGCATGATTGGTAAGGTTACAACAGATGGTGCACCAGCATGATTGGTAAGGTTACAACAGATGGTGCACCAGCATGATTGGTAAGGTTACAACAGATGGTGCACCAGCATGATTGGTAAGGTTACAACAGATGGTGCACCCAACATGATTGGTAAGGTTACAACAGATGGTGCACCAGCATGATTGGTAAGGTTACAACAGATGGTGCATGATTGGTAAGGTTACAACAGATGGTGCACCCAACATGATTGGTAAGGTTACAACAGATGGTGCACCCAACATGATTGGTAAGGTTACAACAGATGGTGCACCCAACATGATTGGTAAGGTTACAACAGATGGTGCACCAGCATGATTGGTAAGGTTACAACAGATGGTGCACCCAACATGATTGGTAAGGTTACAACAGATGGTGCACCCAACATGATTGGTAAGGTTACAACAGATGGTGCACCAGCATGATTGGTAAGGTTACAACAGATGGTGCACCCAACATGATTGGTAAGGTTACAACAGATGGTGCACCAGTATGATTAGTAAGGTTACAACAGATGGTGCATGATTGGTAAGGTTACAACAGATGGTGCACCCAACATGATTGGTAAGGTTACAACAGATGGTGCACCAGCATGATTGGTAAGGTTACAACAGATGGTGCACCAGCATGATTGGTAAGGTTACAACAGATGGTGCACCCCAGTAAGGTTACAACAGATGGTGCATGATTGGTAAGGTTACAACAGATGGTGCACCAGCATGATTGGTAAGGTTACAACAGATGGTGCACACAGCATGATTGGTAAGGTTACAACAGATGGTGCGCCAGCATGATTGGTAAAGTTACAATAGATGGTGCACCAGCATGATTGGTAAGGTTACAATAGATGGTGCACCCAACATGATTGGTAAAGTTACAACAGATGGTGCACCAAGCATGATTGGTAAGTTTACAACAGATGGTGCACCCAGCATGATTGGTAAGGTTACAACAGATAGTGCACCCAGCATGATTGGTAAGGTTACAACAGATAGTGCACCCAGCATGATTGGTAAGGTTACAACAGATGGTGCACCCAGCATGATTGGTAAGTTTACAAAAGATGGCGCACCCAGCATGATTGGTAAGGATACAACAAATGGTGCACCCAACATGATTGGTATGGTTACAACAGATGGTGCACCAGCATGATTGGTAAGGTTACAACAGATGGTTCACACAGCATGATTGGTATGGTTACAACAGATGGTGCACCAGCATGATTGGTAAGGTTTCAACAGATGGTGCACCAGCATGATTGGTAAGGTTACAACAGATGGTGCACCAGCATGATTGGTATGGTTACAACAGATGGTGCACCCAGCATGATTGGTAAGGTTACAACAGATGGTGCACCAGCATGGTTGGTAAGGTTACAACAGATGGTGCACACAGCATGATTGGTAAGGTTACAACAGATGGTGCACCAGCATGATTGGTAAGGTTACAGCAGATGGTGCACCAGCATGATTGGTAAGGTTACAACAGATGGTGCACCAGCATGAATGGTAAGGTTACAACAGATGGTGCACCCAACATGATTGGTAAGGTTACAACAGATGGTGCACCAGCATGATTGGTAAGGTTACAACAGATGGTGCACCCAGCATGATTGGTAAGCTTACAACAGATGGTGCGCCAGCATTATTGGTAAGGTTACAACAGATGGTGCACCCAGCATGACTGGTAAGGTTACAACAGATGGTGCACCCAGCATGATTGGTAAGGTTACAACAGATGGTGCACCCAGCATGATTAGTAAGGTTACAACAGATGGTGCACCAGCATGATTGGTAAGGTTACAACAGATGGTGCACCCAACATGACTGGTAAGGTTACAACAGATGGTGCACCCAGCATGATTGGTAAGGTTACAACAGATGGTGCA
>NC_091380.1:15761180-15859081 GCF_038502225.1 Cherax quadricarinatus
TGGTGTTATGTTGACACTCTAGTTCACTGTACCATCACTGCTGTGGTGTTGTGTTGACACTCTAGTTCACTGTACCATCACTACTGTCTCACCATCACTACTGTGGTGTTGTGTTGACACTCTAGTTCACTGTACCATCAATACTGTGTCACCATCACTGCTGTGGTGTTGTGTTGACACTCTAATTCACTGTACCATCACTACTATGTCACCATCACTTCTGTAGTGTTGTGTTGACACTCTAGTTCACTGTACCACCACTACTGTGACACCATCACTTCTGTGGTGTTGTGTTGACACTCTAGTTCACTGTACCATCACTTCTGTGGTGCTGTGTTAACACTCTAGTTCACTGTACCATCCCTACTGTGTCACCATCACTACTATGGAGTTGTGTTGACACTCTAGTTCACTGTACCATCACTACTGCGTCACCATCACTACTGTGTTGTTTACACTCTAGTTCACTGTACCATCACTACTGTCTCACCATCACTAATGTGGTGTTGTTGACTTTCTAGTTCACTGTACCACCACTACTGTGTCACCATCACTACTGTGGTGTTGTGTTGACACTCGTGTTCACTGTACCATCACTACTGTGGTGTTGACACTCTAGTTCACTGTACCATCACTACTGTGGTGTTGTGTTGACACTCTAGTTCACTGTACCATCACTACTGTGTCACCATCACTACTGTGGTGTTGTGTTGACACTCTAGTTCACTGTACCATCACTACTGTGTCACCATCACTACTGTGGTGTTGTGTTGACACTCTAGTTCACTGTACCATCACTACTGTGTCACCATCACTATTGTGGTGTTCTGTTGACTCTAGTTCACTGTACCATCACTACTGTGTCACAATCACTACTGTGGTGTTATGTTGACACTCTAGTTCACTGTACCATCACTACTGTGGTGTTGTGTTGACACTCTAGTTCACTGTACCATCACTACTGTCTCACCATCACTACTGTGGTGTTGTGTTGACACTCTAGTTCTCTGTACCATCACTACTGTGTCACCATCACTACTGTGGTGTTATGTTGACACTCTAGTTCACTGTACCATCACTACTGTGTCACCATCCCTACTGTGGTGTTGTGTTGACACTCTAGTTCACTGTACCATCACTATTGTGTCACCATCAGTACTCTGGTGTTATGTTGACACTCTAGTTGACTGTACCATCACTACTGTGTCACCATCACTACTGTGGTGTTGTGTTGACACTCTAGTTGACTGTACCATCACTACTGAGTCACCATCACTATTGTGGTGTTGTGTTGACACTCTAGTTCACTGTACCATCACTACTGTGGTGTTGTGTTGACACTCTAGTTCACTGTACCATCACTACTGTGGTGTTGTGTTGACAATCTAGTTCACTGTATCATCACTACTGTGGTGTTGTGTTGACACTCTAGTTCACTGTACCATCACTACTGTGGTGTTGTGTTGACACTCTAGTTCACTGTACCATCATTACTGTGTCACCATCACTACTGTGGTGTTGTGTTGACACTCTAGTTCACTGTACCATCACTACTGTGTCACCATCACTATTGTCGTGTTCTGTTGGCACTCTAGTTCACTGTACCATCACTACTGTGTCACAATTGCTACTGTGGTGTTGTGTTGGCACTCTAGTTCACTGTACCATCACTACTGTGTCACCATCACTACTGTGGTGTTGTGTTGACACTCTAGTTCTCTGTACCATCACTACTGTCTCACCATCACTACTGTGGTGTTGTGTTGACACTCTAGTTCACTGTACCATAACTACTGTGTCACCATCACTACTGTGGTGTTGTGTTGGCACTCTAGTTCACTGTACCATCACTACTGTGTCACCATCACTGCTGTTGTGTTGTGTTGACTCTCTAGTTCACTGTACCACCACTACTGTGTCACCATCACTACTGTGGTGTTGTGTTGACACTCCAGTTCACTGAACCATCACTACTATGTCACCATCACTTCTGTAGTGTTTTACCTGGAGTTTACCTGGAGAGAGTTTCGGGGGTCAACGCCCCCGCGGCCCGGTCTGTGACCAGGCCTCCTGGTGGATCAGCGCCTGATCAACCAGGCTGTTGCTGCTGGCTGCACGCAAACCAACGTACGAGCCACAGCCCGGCTGATCAGGAACTGACTTTAGGTGCTTGTCCAGTGCCAGCTTGAAGACTGCCAGGGGTCTGTTGGTAATCCCCCTTATGTGTGCTGGGAGGCAGTTGAACAGTCTCGGGCCCCTGACACTTATTGTATGGTCTCTTAACGTGCTAGTGACACCCCTGCTTTTCATTGGGGGGATGGTGCATCGTCTGCCAAGTCTTTTGCTTTCGTAGTGAGTGATTTTCGTGTGCAAGTTCGGTACTAGTCCCTCTAGGATTTTCCAGGTGTATATAATCATGTATCTCTCCCTCCTGCGTTCCAGGGAATACAGGTTTAGAAACCTCAAGCGCTCCCAGTAATTGAGGTGTTTTATCTCCGTTATGCGCGCCGTGAAAGTTCTCTGTACATTTTCTAGGTCGGCAATTTCACCTGCCTTGAAAGGTGCTGTTAGAGTGCAGCAATATTCCAGCCTAGATAGAACAAGTGACCTGAAGAGTGTCATCATGGGCTTGGCCTCCCTAGTTTTGAAGGTTCTCATTATCCATCCTGTCATTTTTCTAGCAGATGCGATTGATACAATGTTATGGTCCTTGAAGGTGAGATCCTCCGACATAATCACTCCCAGGTCTTTGACGTTGGTGTTTCGCTCTATTTTGTGGCCAGAATTTGTTTTGTACTCTGATGAAGATTTAATTTCCTCATGTTTACCATATCTGAGTAATTGAAATTTCTCATCGTTGAACTTCATATTGTTTTCTGCAGCCCACTGAAAGATTTGGTTGATGTCCGCCTGGAGCCTTGCAGTGTCTGCAATGGAAGACACTGTCATGCAGATTCGGGTGTCATCTGCAAAGGAAGACACGGTGCTGTGGCTGACATCCTTGTCTATGTCGGATATGAGGATGAGGAACAAGATGGGAGCTAGTACTGTGCCTTGTGGAACAGAGCTTTTCACCGTAGCTGCCTCGGACTTTACTCTGTTGACGACTACTCTCTGTGTTCTGTTAGTGAGGAAATTATAGATCCATCGACCGACTTTTCCTGTTATTCCTTTAGCGCGCATTTTGTGCGCTATTACGCCATGGTCACACTTGTCGAAGGCTTTTGCAAAGTCTGTATATATTACATCTGCATTCTTTTTGTCTTCTAGTGCATTTAGGACCTTGTCGTAGTGATCCAGTAGTTGAGACAGACAGGAGCGACCTGTTCTAAACCCATGTTGCCCTGGGTTGTGTAACTGATGGGTTTCTAGATGGGTGGTGATCTTGCTTCTTAGGACCCTTTCAAAGATTTTTATGATATGGGATGTTAGTGCTATTGGTCTGTAGTTCTTTGCTGTTGCTTTACTGCCCCCTTTGTGGAGTGGGGCTATGTCTGTTGTTTTTAGTAACTGAGGGACGACCCCCGTGTCCATGCTCCCTCTCCATAGGATGGAAAAGGCTCGTGATAGGGGCTTCTTGCAGTTCTTGATGAACACAGAGTTCCATGAGTCTGGCCCTGGGGCAGAGTGCATGGGCATGTCATTTATCGCCTGTTCGAAGTCATTTGGCGTCAGGATAACATCGGATAGGCTTGTGTTAATCAAATTTTGTGGCTCTCTCATAAAAAATTCATTTTGATCTTCGACTCTCAGTCTGGTTAGCGGCTTGCTAAAAACTGAGTCATATTGGGACTTGAGTAGCTCACTCATTTCCTTGCTGTCATCTGTGTAGGACCCATCTTGTTTAAGTAGGGGCCCAATACTGGACGTTGTTCTCGATTTTGATTTGGCATAGGAGAAGAAATACTTTGGGTTTCTTTCGATTTCATTTATGGCTTTTAGTTCTTCCCGCGATTCCTGACTCCTAAAGGATTCTTTTAGCTTAAGTTCGATGCTTGCTATTTCTCTGACCAGTGTCTCCCTGCGCATTTCAGATATATTGACCTCTTTTAGCCGCTCTGTTATTCTTTTCCGTCGCCTGTAAAGGGAGCGCCTGTCTCTTTCTATTTTACATCTACTCCTCCTTTTTCTTAGAGGAATAAGCCTTGTGCATACATCGAGTGCCACCGAGTTAATCTGTTCTAGGCATAAGTTTGGGTCTGTGTTGCTTAGTATATCTTCCCAGCTTATATCGGTTAGGACTTGGTTTACTTGGTCCCACTTTATGTTTTTGTTATTGAAGTTGAATTTGGTGAATGCTCCCTCGTGACTAGTCTCATTTTGTCGGTCTGGGGCTCCACGCATACATGTCTGAACCTCAATTATGTTGTGATCTGAGTATATTGTTTTTGATATGGTGACATTTCTTATCAGATCATCATTGTTAGTGAAGATGAGGTCTAGTGTATTCTCCAGTCTAGTAGGCTCTATTATTTGCTGGTTTAAATTGAATTTTGTGCAGAGATTTAAAAGCTCGTGTGAGTGTGAGTTTTCATCAGAGCTGCCTCCTGGTGTTATTACTGCAACAATATTATTTGCTATATTCCTCCATTTTAGGTGCCTTAAGTTGAAGTCCCCCAGGAGCAAGATGTTGGGTGCAGGAGCTGGAAGATTTTCCAGACAGTGGTCAATTTTTAACAGCTGTTCCTGGAATTGCTGGGATGTTGCATCCGGAGGCTTGTAGACTACCACAATGACTAGGTTTTGGTTCTCGACCTTTACTGCTAAAACTTCCACTACATCATTTGAGGCATTAAGCAGTTCTGTGCAAACAAGTGACTCTGCAATGTACAGGCCAACCCCCCCCTTTTGCCTGTTCACTCTGTCACATCTGTATAGGTTGTAACCTGGGATCCATATTTCGTTGTCCAAGTGATCCTTTATGTGGGTCTCAGTGAAAGCCGCGAACATTGCCTTTGCCTCTGCAAGCAGTCCACGGATGAAAGGTATTTTGTTGTTTGTTGCTGGCTTTAGACCCTGTATATTTGCAAAGAAGAATGTTATCGGACTGGTGGTATTGTTGGTACTGGGGGGGGGGATTTTTTTTCCGGCATTAGTATCTGTATCTGTTGGTTTGGAGTGGAGGCCATCGACTGTGGTTCCACTCCAGGAATGACTGGATTTGGTGTACGATTTCTGCCATTTCCTGCCAGTTTTTTTTCCTTCCTGGCACTAAAAAACCTCTCCCTCTTGAGTGGCTGTGGCTACCCAGGTTTTCCCATGGCCTGGATGTTTTGTATCTTTTTGTCCCCTTTAGATGGTATGCCTGGCAATTTAAGTTATAGCACAGTCTTTCCTGTACTGAAGAGGTACACATTTCAGGGTGAAAAAGCTTACAGGAAGGGAGTTTGCATTTTCCTGTTGTCATATGGGCATGGCATTTTCTAGGGTGGTCATAGTTGCATGTCCCATCTGTTTTTCCAGATTTCCCATGCCAGCAGATACCAAGTGCATAGTATGTGCACAGGCTTGGTTTCCGCTTGCCTTGGGTTTCTGTGACTGTATTCCCTGTTGGTGCATGTTTCCCTGTCTTACTTCTATCCTCCCTAGCACCAACAATGGAGCTCCCACCAGTTGTTTTTGGTAATTTATCCTCACTATTGCTATTGGAGTCCTCTTGTTTGCTATTTCCTGCGGTATTTCTAGTTTGCAATATTGGTTTTATCTTATCTTTGACTACACTTGTTTCCCTACTATGGCTCCTGTCCCCTATGAGGTCATTTATATGTATTCCTTCCTGCGTATAATTCCCGACTACCTGGACAAAATCTCCAGCTTCACCATTACTGTCTCCCAGGACAGTATCTCCAGCTTCACCATTTCTGTCTCCCAGGACAGTATCTCCAGCTTCACCATTTCTGTCTCCCAGGACAGCACCTCCAGCTTCACCATTACTGTCTCCCAGGACAGCACTATCAGCCCCACATTTACTGACTACCAGGACTTCATCTCCAGCCTTACAGTTTGTGACTACATGGCCAGTATCAAGGGCAGTACCATTCAGCCCAGACTTTTTATGTTCCCATCTGTTGTAGAAAGCTTCCAGGTTTTCTATGAAAGCAGCTTTGATGTTGTCCTCTTTTAATACCCTTGTGATTTTAGTCCACAGATTTTCCTCATTTGGGCATACCCAAAAACACTTCTCTGTTTTAATACTGCTTGTAGCTAGTTCTGGGATATCTGCACAAGGAGCGTGACACCAATTTCCACAAAAATGACAATTTATCCATGTGGAAGCCCGTTTGTTTGACTGACCACAGACTACACACAGCTTCATAATGATTTGAATGGTTGATTTACTGCAATTCTACTAGCAACCTCTTGAATATTATATTAATAACCTTAAATGAAGCTCTAGCTATTTGTATTTCTGTTTCTAACTCTTTTTGTATATTGGACAGCTTACCATCACGTTCCTGATTTTTAATGTTTGTGTTTATAAGGGCGCCTACAACCCCATCCGTTTACAGTCTGCTTTATTGTCCAACGAAACTGTTTGAAACCAGTCCAGTCAAGGGTTCGGACCAGTCAAGGGTTCGGACCAGTCGATCTGCTCTGATCAGTGGGTCACTTATTTAAAACATACTGGTCGGTGATTTGAGCTAACACATGAAGGATCTACTGGAAATTATCTACCCGAGTAATATGTGATTTGACTGATACAAAAGTATAACTTGCGTGTTGAAGAGCCGGTGACTGCTGGCACTCCTACAATGACGAACGGTCGACCTCAACCCTTGTTTATCAATCGCTGTATCTGGCTTTTCTATTTTTTTTTTTTATTTATTTTTTTTTTCCGTCTCCACCACAATAAATGCTATATTATCACTATAGTTGACTGGTGCAAATTTTGGAGGAAGGACGCTTTTTCTGTAGTAATAATTGCTTCTCGTTGTGTATATTGCGACCGCTGGTAACTACAGGTTATATGAAATTCACAGTAACGTCTCGTATTTCAAGAAAAAGAAACTAATGAAAGTCACTCCACTCCACTAAGTACCATTATAATACTGGTTAGTTGCTACTACAACACTGTATTCTGCTATTCACTGGTATCACTAGATTATATGCGAGTACACTAGCAAGCCAGGAAGATTATTAAAAACAGCTGACCTGTGGTAAGTTTCTGGCGACTTCTGGCACCTGCCTCTATAGGCTTATCACTTCATTTACAAATTCACCTGTTTTCAAATGACACTTTAGCCTTTATCATCAATATACTAGGGAGCCACTGTAGTATACACTATACACTATGTATACTCAATGTTATCAGGGAGACTTTCTTTCCTCTGACACGAAAAGTTCAATTATTATTATTTTTTTTCCACACGGGACACAGGCCTATGATTCCCCTCTGGCAGTAAACTCTGCTAGGTAGTGCACACTAATTCTCCTTTTTTGACTCAGTATATAATGTTTTCCGCCCAAGATTGGTTCCAGGCGCTAGAGGGATGTATCGTATAGGATTGATGACACAAATTAAAGTTCTAGCACGTAAGAGCGACCGTGAAAACACGAGATAACCCGGAGCACAACGAGGCACGCTGACACGCCACTTCCAGCCTATTGTGGTGTTGTGTTGACACCCTAGTTCACTGTACCATTACTACTGTAACAATCACATCTGTGGTGTTGTGTTGACACTCTAGTTCACTGTACCATCACTTCTGTGGTGCTGTGTTGACACTCTAGTTCACTGTACCATCCCTACTGTGGAGTTGTGTTGACACACTAGTTCACTGTACCATCACTACTGTGTCACCATCACTACTGTGTTGTTTACACTCTAGTTCACTGTACCATCACTACTGTGTCACCATCACTAATGTGGTGTTGTTGACTCTCTAGTTCACTGTACCACCACTACTGTGTCACCATCACTACTTTGATGTTGTGTTGACACTCGTTTTCACTGTACCATCACTACTGTGGTGTTGACACTCTAGTTCACTGTACCATCACTACTGTGGTGTTGTGTTGACACTCTAGTTCACTGTACCATCACTACTGTCTCACCATCACTACTGTGGTGTTGTGTTGACACTCTAGTTCACTGTACCATCATTACTGTGTCACCATCACTACTGTTGTGTTGTGTTGACATTCTAGTTCACTGTACCATCACTACTGTGTCACCATCACTATTGTGGTGTTCTGTTGACACTCTAGTTCACTGTACCATCGCTACTGTGTCACAGTCACTACTGTGGTGTTGTGTTGACACACTAGTTCACTGTACCATCACTACTGTGGTGTTGTGTTGACACTCTAGTTCACTGTACCATCACTACTGTCTCACCATCACTACTGTGGTGTTGTGTTGACACTCTAGTTCACTGTACCATCACTACTGTGTCACCACCACTACTGTGGTGTTGTGTTGATACTCTAGTTCACTGTACCATCACTACTGTCTCACCATCACTACTGTGGTGTTGTGTTGACACTCTAGTTCACTGTACCATCACTACTGTGTCACCATCACTACTGTGGTGTTGTGTTGACACTCTAGTTCACTGTACCATCACTACTGTGTCACCATCACTACTGTGGTGTTGTGTTGACACTCTAGTTCACTGTACCATCACTACTGTGTCACCATCACTACTGTGTCACCATCACTACTGTGGTGTTGTGTTGACACTCTAGTTCACTGTACCATTACTACTGTGTCACCATCACTACTTAGGTGTTGTGTTGACACTCTAGTTCACTGTACCATCACTACTGTGTCACCATCAGTACTGTGGTGTTGTGTTGACACTCTAGTTCACTGTACCATCACTACTGTCTCACCATCACTACTGTGGTGTTGTGTTGACACTCTAGTTCACTGTACCATCACTACTGGGTCACCATCACTACTGTGGTATTGTGTTGACAGTAGTTCATTGTACCATCACTACTGAGTAACCATCACTACTGTGGTGTTGTGTTGACACTCTATTTCACTGTACCATCACTACTGTGGTGTTGTGTTGACACTCTAGTTCACTGTACCATCACTACTTTGGTGTTATGTTGACACTCTAGTTCACTGTACCATCACTACTTTGGTGTTGTGTTGACACTCTAGTTCACTGTACCATCACTACTGTGTCACCATCAGTTTTGTGGTGTTCTGTTGGCACTCTAGTTCACTGTACCATCACTACTGTGTCACAATCGCTACTGTGGTGTTGTGTTGACACTCTAGTTCACTGTACCATCACTACTGTGGTGTTGTGTTGACACTCTAGTTCACTGTACCAACACTACTGTCTCGCTATCACTACTGTGGTGTTGTGTTGACTCTCTAGTTCACTGTACCATCACTTCTGTGTCACCACCACTACTGTGGTGTTGTGTTGATACTCTAGTTCTCTGTACCATCACTACTGTCTCACCATCACTACTGTGGTGTTGTGTTGACACTCTAGTTCACTGTACCATAACTACTGTGTCACCATCACTGTTGTGGTGTTGTGTTGATACTCTAGTTCACTGTACCATCACTACTGTCACAATCACTACTGTGGTGTTGTGTTGACACTCTAGTTCACTGTACCATCACTACTGTGGTGTTGTGTTGACACTCTAGTTCACTGTACCATCACTACTGTGTCACCATCACTATTGTGGTGTTGTGTTGACACCCTAGTTCACTGTACCATCACTACTGTCACAATCACTACTGTGGTGTTATGTTGACACTCTAGTTCACTGTACCATCACTGCTGTGGTGTTGTGTTGACACTCTAGTTCACTGTACCATCACTACTATGTCACCATCACTTCTGTAGTGTTGTGTTGACAAGTTCGCTGTACCATCACTACTGTGACACCATCACTTCTGTGGTGTTGTGTTGACACTCTAGTTCACTGTACCATCACTTCTGTGGTGCTGTGTTGACACTTTAGTTCACTGTGCCATCCCTACTGTGGAGTTGTGTTGACACTCTAGTTCACTGTACCATCACTACTGTGTCCCCATCACTACTGTGTTGTTTACACTCTAGTTCACTGTACCATCACTACTGTGTCACCATCACTAATGTGGTGTTGTTGACACTCTAGTTCACTGTACCACCACTACTGTGTCACCATCACTACTGTGGTGTTGTGTTGACACTCGTGTTCACTGTACCATCACTACTGTGGTGTTGACACTCTAGTTCACTGTACCATCACTACTGTGGTGTTGTGTTGACACTCTAGTTCACTGTACCATCACTACTGTGGTGTTGTGTTGACACTCTAGTTCACTGTACCATCACTACTATGTCACCATCACTACTGTGGTGTTGTGTTGACACACTAGTTCACTGTACCATCACTACTGTCACAATCACTACTGTGGTGTTGTGTTGACACTCTAGTTCACTGTACCATCACTACTGTGGTGTTGTGTTGACACTCTAGTTCACTGTACCATCACTACTGTGTCACCATCACTATTGTGGTGTTGTGTTGACACCCTAGTTCACTGTACCATCACTACTGTCACAATCACTACTGTGGTGTTGTGTTGACACTCTAGTTCACTGTACCATCTCTACTGTGGTGTTGTGTTGACATTCTAGTTCACTGTACCATCACTACTATGTCACCATCACTTCTATAGTGTTGTGTTGACAAGTTCGCTGTACCATCACTACTGTGACACCATCACTTCTGTGGTGTTGTGTTGACACTCTAGTTCACTGTACCATCACTTCTGTGGTGCTGTGTTGACACTTTAGTTCACTGTGCCATCCCTACTGTGGAGTTGTGTTGACACTCTAGTTCACTGTACCATCACTACTGTGTCCCCATCACTACTGTGTTGTTTACACTCTAGTTCACTGTACCATCACTACTGTGTCACCATCACTAATGTGGTGTTGTTGACACTCTAGTTCACTGTACCACCACTACTGTGGTGTTGTGTTGACACTCGTGTTCACTGTACCATCACTACTGTGGTGTTGACACTCTAGTTCACTGTACCATCACTACTGTGGTGTTGTGTTGACACTCTAGTTCACTGTACCATCACTACTGTGGTGTTGTGTTGACACTCTAGTTCACTGTACCATCACTACTATGTCACCATCACTACTGTGGTGTTGTGTTGACACTCTAGTTCACTGTACGATCACTACTGCATCACCATCACTACTGTGGTGTTGTGTTGACACTCTAGTTCACTCTACCATCATTACTGTGTCACCATCACTACTGTGGTGTTGTGTTGACACTCTAGTTCACTGTACCATCATTACTGTGTCGCCATCACTACTGTGGTGTTGTGTTGACACTCTAGTTCACTGTACCATCACTACTATGTCACCATCACTACTGTGGTGTTGTGTTGACACTCTAGTTCACTGTACCATCACTACTATGTCACGATCACTATTGTGGTGTTGTGTTGACACTCTAATTCACTGTACCATCACTACTGCATCACCATCACTACTGTGGTGTTGTGTTGACACTCTAGTTCACTGTACCATCACTACTGTGTCACTGTCACATTGTAATAATAATTTTAAAATGCTTGTTGTACTTGGTCATAAAAGAAACCTGCAAGTGTCCCATTGCTCAGTTGGTAGCGCACTCACCTCACACACCGAGGTCAGTGGTTCGATCCCCTGTACGGGGAAAACAGGGCATATTTCCTTAAGATATCTGCTATTACTGTTCATCTAGCAGCAAGTAGGTACCTGGGTGTTTGCTGACTGGTGTGAGTCGCATCCTGTGGACAAAATTAATCTAAGGTTCTTGAAATGCTCTGCATAACCAGTGTCTTTCTGTACAGTGTCACTGATGTCAGCTATGGTCTGTATAATTTGTGTCTTGTATTTATAGAAATTATTATTATTAATGTAAAGTACTTTGCAAAATCAAAAAATTTTGGAGGTGACACGAGGCCAGACACAATAACAGCCACCGCCAATATACTCGACGTTTTTAGGGGAATTATTCCAGCAGAATAATGCCCACAAGTGAGTTCCTAAACACAACTAATGAGTATAAAAATCTTAAGAAATACATTTATTGACATGAAGATGTATTCTTGAGAAATAACAGAGTAGAAATAATGGGTTAGGAAAGTCAGTCAAGTTATTGCCAGTTGTGTTATTATTATATATGTACCTTGTACCTTGGACCATTATAATGAGTTATCACTTATATTATTATTATTATTAAAGATTCGCCGGTATTCTCCCGGCCCGGGCCTTGTCCAAGTGGTGGCCCGGCCTTGGCTCCCTCTTTAGGGAGTATCTGAGACCTAAGTCTCCCATGGGAGGAGGCACAAGTACCTCCTCATCTTTGGGACCAACTGTCCCCAGGCCTAGCCACAAGCTAGGCCTCTCTGGTCTGCCATCCCCACCCCAAGGGGGCTAATTGAAATGACAGTCTTATGAGCTAAAGGCTCGGGCTCAGGCACCTACCCTACCCTAGATGGGTTAGGCATGGTGTCGATGATCACTTATATATTGTGATACTAGGATTAACTATAGGATTAGTAATGTAAGATGTATTTAGACATGTTTATATTACATCATTTTGTCTAGCTTATGCCAGCCTATTCATAACTTATCTTAATCTAACTTTTTTTAAATATAATTTTACTGCATTACTAGATTTCTTTATACCTTGTTAGAATGTGCAGTAAAACTTTTTCTGTCAATTTATCTTCCAACCTTTAGATTAATTTATGTCTGTTTTCTAGCCTACACTTTATCTAACATATCTTTTATGTTAATATTGATTTCCTTAATGTCTTTGACTTATGCTTGTCATGTTTTTATTGCACATACAGTGGACCCTCGGTTATCGGCCATAATCCTTTCCAGAAGGTCGGTCTGAAACTGAAATGGCCCAAAACTGAAATAATATTTCCCACAAGAATTAATGTAAATAAAATTAATCCGTTCCAGACACCCAAAAAAAATAACAAAAAATACACTTTTTGAAGATTAATTATAGTTTTTCATACTCAAAAAATGAGAACTAAATAAAATAAATAAATATACATTTTAATCTCTATTACATACCTTTATTGAAGACTTGTTGGTTTATGGAAGACAGGGAGGAGGAGAGAGAGGAGGATTTATTGTTTGGAAGGGAAATCCCCTTCCAAAAAGACTTCAGGCATAAAGTCCTTATCTAGGGTTACTTCCCTTCTTTGTCTTTTAACCCTTTGAGGGTTTCGGCCATACTAGTATGGCTTACGACCCAGGGTTTTTGATGTACTAGTATGCCTAAATTCTAGCACCCTCAAATCTAGTAGGAGAAAGCTGGTAGGCCTGCTTATGAAAGAATGGATCTATGTGGTCAGTGTGCAGTGTAAAAAAAATCCTGCGGCACACAGTGCATAATGAGAAAAAAAACTTAGACCGTTTTTTTGGAATAAAACAGCGACTTTGCACTGTATTTTCGTATGGTATTTATTGTTGTATTCTAGTTTTCTTTGTCTCATTTTATAGAATGGAAGACATATTACAGAAATTGAGATGATTTTTGACTGGTTTTACAATGAAAAGTACCTTGAAATTGAGCTCAAAGTAGAAGAAATGATCGATTTTTACCTAAGTTCAAAAGTAAACAAATCATGCCAAGCATCCAATACACATCAACTGGTGAGTCTAATATTCTTTTGCAAGTGTGCCAATATTATTTATACCATTTTTTAAACCATTTTTTAAACCACCAGGAGGCCTGGTCACAGACCGGGCCGCGGGGGCGTTGACCCCCGGAACTCTCTCCAGGTAAACTCCAGGTAATGCAGTAGTCTGCGTAACAGTAAATCTTCTATTTTTTGTGAGAATAAAAATTCAAAGTGGAAAGCAAAATAATGTAAGAGGGGCCTTGAGATGTGACTAATGAACAGAGGAAATGTCGTTTTAGTGCCAGGAATGTCTTTCTTGTTTATTCTGGACCCTATTCGGAAATTGGCATCTTTTGAAATTTGTGTGAAATTGGCAAAATTGCTAAATTCTGACCACTGTACTGGTAGTTGAAATTGGTAAATGGGTGGTTTCTTGCACTCATTCGATAGAAAAAATGGAGTTCTAGCGAAATATTCATGTTTTTTGTCAACTAGTACAGTGGAATTGGTCGAAAATAGGGCTCAGAGTGGGCAAAATCGCCAATGCATAAAAATCGCCAAGACCGCTAACTTCGCGAGAGCATAATTCTGTAAGTTTTCCATCAAATTTCATACTTTTGGTGTCATTATGATCAGAAAAAGATTCTCTATCTTTTCATAAGAAATTTTTTTTTTTTTTTTAAATTTGGCCGACCCTGAGAACAAGTCTCATAGAATGCCTGTCTACCCTCAAAGGGTTAATGGCCTGAGAGTCACTGGATCCCTGTCGCACAAAAAAAATCTGTCCAGAGAGGTCTGTTACTGGTGTCTCTTTAAGATTTCCCTGAAGTGGGACAAGGTTTTGTCACTGAACATGTTGCAGATATGGCTTGTTTCACCTTGGTCATGGTGATGCTTTTCAACAAAACTTTGCAACTCTTTCTACTTTGCACACATGTCTTTAATCACTGAAGAGCCCACCTTCTCCCCTCTCTCTTCCTCCTCCTCTGAAGCAAGTTCCTCAACTGCAGTCTGTTGCTGCTCCAGTTGAAGGTCTTGCAGCTCTTCAGTGGTTAGCTTTTTTTCTGTGGTTGTCCACCAACTCTTCCACATCCTCGTCACTCAACCAACCCCATGGACTTCCCCAAAGACACAATAGATTCCTTAACAGGCATAGGGTCCTCAGGGTCATCCCCAAACCTTTCAAAATTCCTCTCTTGGACACAATCTGGCCACAATTCTCTCCAGGCAGAGTTAAAGTCCTGGAAGTCACTCCCTCCTAAACCTTACCTGTAAGGCTTATGCAATGGAGGATATTGAAATGATTCCTCTAGAACTCTCTTAGGGTCAAGTCAGTGTCCAAGGTCATGTCAAAGCACCTTTGAAACAATGCTTTTGTGTAGAGTTTTTTGAAGTTAGAAATGGCCTGCTGGTCCATGGGCTGGAGGAAATGAGTGGTGTTAGGAGGCAAGAACTTCACTTTTATAAAACTGAAGTCCCTAAACAATTGGTCTTCCAAGTCTGGAGGATGAGAAGGAGCATTGTCCAGTACCAGGAGGCACTTGAGTAGCAATTTATTTTCCAGGAGGTATTTTTTCACACTGGGGCCAAACACATCATTGGCCCATTCTTTGAAAATGTGCCTTGTGACCTATGCCTTATTATTAGCTTTCCATATCACACACACTCTGTTCTTGATGACATTGTTTTGCTTGAACACACTGGGATTTTCAGAGTGATACACCATTACAGGCTTCACTTTGAAATCCCCACTAACATTACCACAGAACAAAAGAGTTAGCCTGTCTTTCATAGGCTTGTGATCTGGCAGTGCCTTTTCCTCCTGCATAATGTAGATCCTCTTTGGCATTTTCTTCCAAATGAGGCTTGTTTCATCACAAGTGAACACTTGTTGGGGGAGGAATCCTTCAGCCTCTACGTACCCCTTGAATTCTTATGTGAATTTTTCAGCCGCACATTTGTCAGAACTTGCAGCCTCCCCATGCCTTACCACACTGTGCATGCCACTATGCTTCTTAAATCTTTCAAACCAGTCTTTGCTGGCCCTAAATTCACTAACAGCAACTGGCTTGCCTTCTCACAAATCATTGACCCCGCAACACTATCTCCCGCTAATTGTTTTATGGTGATCCACAAAACCAGCAACTTCTCCATATCTTCCATTATTGGTGACCTTTGTTTAGTTAGCACATTTACTCCTTTCGACACATCAGCTTCCTTGATTTGTTCATTCTTTGCCAGGACAGAAGTGATTGTGGATTTGTTTTTCCCATAAGTTCTGGCAATTTTTAGCACTTGAAAACCGCTCAAAGTTTTCAACAACTTCTTTCTTAAATTCAATCATGTTTCTCACTTTCTTTACCTAAGGAACTTCACTAAGAACTTTCTTTGGGGCCATGGTAACTTATTTCACAATTGCTAACCATGAAAAACAATTGATTACAGCCAAAAGTTTTGGATGAATGAGCAGAAGCTTTCTCACTTACTCAGAGACAAAGCCAGACTGATGCATAAGCAGATGGTGGTGGCAGGTTGACATGTACCATACAGCCGATAGGCAAAATAACGGCCAATAACTGGAAGCCAAAAACTGGCTGATAAAAGAGTTAGCTGGTAAGTAGAACAGCCGATAACAGAGGGTCCACTGTATATTTTTTTCTCATTTTTTCTAGTTTAACATGCGAGTGATGAGCTAACCTAGCTTTATAACCATTTTCCTATGTTAGTTATAGAACTGTCTTTCTGATTCATGCTGACCTATATTTTATTATTTTAAGCATATTATTTTTGTTATTTTTATTTTATCTAATAATTGTGTTCCCAGAATTTTACTATGTTCTAAGTTTACATTAATATGTTGATTCAGGTACACATAAATACAGTTACATAAATTATCATACATAGTGCAGGGACTTATTTCCGTTGTGGTCCTTGTAATAGCTTATTATTTAAACCTTCAAAATTAAAACAGGTAAGTAACTTAACTATGTGAAAAGCAGTTACAATGAAAGGAGATATATGCACTAGGAATAAGGTAAACTGAGTTAGTTACATAAACATTAAAGACAGGATTAGATCACAGTAATAGGTACATGTATGTTTATTTTGTTAACATAGAATTATATGTTCTGAGTTATTGTAACAATTCTGTAGCTAGACCAGAAACATTTTGACTCACGAAATCGTAATTGTTAGGTTTATTAGCAACAAGGTACACTGTGGAAACATAAGTGATTTACTGGAGAACTTGCTGAACTTGGTTCCTGGAGGGAACTACAGTTCTGCTGAACTTGGTTCCTGGAGGGAACCACAGTACTGCTGAACTTGGTTCCTGGAGGGAACCACAGTACTGCTGAACCTGGTTCCTGGAGGGAACCAAAGTACTGCTGAACTTGGTTCCTGGAGGGAAACACAGCACTGCTGAACCTGGTTCCTGGAGGAAACCACAGTACTGCTGAACTTGGTTCCTGGAAAGAACCACAGTACTGCTGAACTTTGTTCTTGGAACCAAGGTTCCTGGAGGGTACCACAGTATTGCAGAACTTGGGTCCTGAACAGAACCACAGTACTGCTGAACTTGGTTCCTGGAGGGAACCACAGTGCTGCTGAGCTTGGTTCCTGGAGGGAACCACAGTACTGCTGAATTTGGGTCCTGGACGGAACCACAGTACTGCTGAACTTGGTTCCTGGAGGGAACCACAGTACTGCTTAACTTGGGTCCTGGGGGTAACCACAGTACTGCTGGACTTGGTTCCTGGAGGGAACCACAGTACTGCTGAACTTCGTTCCTGGAGGGAACCACAGTACTGCTCAACTTGGTTCCTGGAGGGAAACACAGTACTGCTCAACTTGGTTCCTGGTGGGAAACACAGTACTGCTCAACTTGGTTCCTGGAGGGAACCACAGTACTGTTCAACTTGGTTCCTGGTGGGAAACACAGTACTGCTCAACTTGGTTCCTGGAGGGAACCACAGTACTGCTCAACTTGGTTCCTGGAGGGAACCACAGTACTGCTCAACTTGGTTCCTGGAGTGAACCACAGTACTGCTCAACTTGGTTCCTGGATGGAACCACAGTACTGCTCAACTTGGTTCCTGGAGGGAAACACAGTACTACCAGAGGCCAAGTTATGCATGTGGAATACACTGGTAGAAAATATATACAGTGGACCCCCGGTTAACGATATTTTTTCACTCCAGAAGTATGTTCAGGTGCCAGTACTGACCGAATTTGTTCCCATAAGGAATATTGTGAAGTAGATTAGTCCATTTCAGACCCCCAAACATACACGTACAAACGCACTTACATAAATACACTTACATAATTGGTTGCATTGGGAGGCGATCGTTAAGTGGGGGTCCACTGTATAACAAAATTCTGGTCTGAGGAAGGAACTTAGGTGTCACCTGGATGAGGAAAGTACAAACAATATGTTGAGAGACTATATAAGGGCAGTTGTTGTTATGGCAGAGTGTATACTTATGTGAGTGATCTTTTACAGGTATCTGGCCAGTGTTTACAAATGTTTTTGTGACAACATATTTTCTGTTTACCTGGAGTTTACCTGGAGAGAGTTTCGGGGGTCAACGCCCCCGCGGCCCGGTCTGTGACCAGGCCTCCTGGTGGATCAGCGCCTGATCAACCAGGCTGTTGCTGCTGGCTGCACGCAAACCAACGTACGAGCCACAGCCCGGCTGATCAGGAACTGACTTTAGGTGCTTGTCCAGTGCCAGCTTGAAGACTGCCAGGGGTCTGTTGGTAATCCCCCTTATGTGTGCTGGGAGGCAGTTGAACAGTCTCGGGCCCCTGACACTTATTGTATGGTCTCTTAACGTGCTAGTGACACCCCTGCTTTTCATTGGGGGGATGGTGCATCGTCTGCCAAGTCTTTTGCTTTCGTAGTGAGTGATTTTCGTGTGCAAGTTCGGTACTAGTCCCTCTAGGATTTTCCAGGTGTATATAATCATGTATCTCTCCCTCCTGCGTTCCAGGGAATACAGGTTTAGAAACCTCAAGCGCTCCCAGTAATTGAGGTGTTTTATCTCCGTTATGCGCGCCGTGAAAGTTCTCTGTACATTTTCTAGGTCGGCAATTTCACCTGCCTTGAAAGGTGCTGTTAGAGTGCAGCAATATTCCAGCCTAGATAGAACAAGTGACCTGAAGAGTGTCATCATGGGCTTGGCCTCCCTAGTTTTGAAGGTTCTCATTATCCATCCTGTCATTTTTCTAGCAGATGCGATTGATACAATGTTATGGTCCTTGAAGGTGAGATCCTCTGACATAATCACTCCCAGGTCTTTGACGTTGGTGTTTCGCTCTATTTTGTGGCCAGAATTTGTTTTGTACTCTGATGAAGATTTAATTTCCTCATGTTTACCATATCTGAGTAATTGAAATTTCTCATCGTTGAACTTCATATTGTTTTCTGCAGCCCACTGAAAGATTTGGTTGATGTCCGCCTGGAGCCTTGCAGTGTCTGCAATGGAAGACACTGTCATGCAGATTCGGGTGTCATCTGCAAAGGAAGACACGGTGCTGTGGCTGACATCCTTGTCTATGTCGGATATGAGGATGAGGAACAAGATGGGAGCTAGTACTGTGCCTTGTGGAACAGAGCTTTTCACCGTAGCTGCCTCGGACTTTACTCTGTTGACGACTACTCTCTGTGTTCTGTTAGTGAGGAAATTATAGATCCATCGACCGACTTTTCCTGTTATTCCTTTAGCACGCATTTTGTGCGCTATTACGCCATGGTCACACTTGTCGAAGGCTTTTGCAAAGTCTGTATATATTACATCTGCATTCTTTTTGTCTTCTAGTGCATTTAGGACCTTGTCGTAGTGATCCAATAGTTGAGACAGACAGGAGCGACCTGTTCTAAACCCATGTTGCCCTGGGTTGTGTAACTGATGGGTTTCTAGATGGGTGGTGATCTTGCTTCTTAGGACCCTTTCAAAGATTTTTATGATATGGGATGTTAGTGCTATTGGTCTGTAGTTCTTTGCTGTTGCTTTACTGCCCCCTTTGTGGAGTGGGGCTATGTCTGTTGTTTTTAGTAACTGAGGGACGACCCCCGTGTCCATGCTCCCTCTCCATAGGATGGAAAAGGCTCGTGATAGGGGCTTCTTGCAGTTCTTGATGAACACAGAGTTCCATGAGTCTGGCCCTGGGGCAGAGTGCATGGGCATGTCATTTATCGCCTGTTCGAAGTCATTTGGCGTCAGGATAACATCGGATAGGCTTGTGTTAATCAAATTTTGTGGCTCTCTCATAAAAAATTCATTTTGATCTTCGACTCTCAGTCTGGTTAGCGGCTTGCTAAAAACTGAGTCATATTGGGACTTGAGTAGCTCACTCATTTCCTTGCTGTCATCTGTGTAGGACCCATCTTGTTTAAGTAGGGGCCCAATACTGGACGTTGTTCTCGATTTTGATTTGGCATAGGAGAAGAAATACTTTGGGTTTCTTTCGATTTCATTTATGGCTTTTAGTTCTTCCCGCGATTCCTGACTCCTAAAGGATTCTTTTAGCTTAAGTTCGATGCTTGCTATTTCTCTGACCAGTCTCTCCCTACGCATTTCAGATATATTGACCTCTTTTAGCCGCTCTGTTATTCTTTTCCGTCGCCTGTAAAGGGAGCGCCTGTCTCTTTCTATTTTACATCTACTCCTCCTTTTTCTTAGAGGAATAAGCCTTGTGCATACATCGAGTGCCACCGAGTTAATCTGTTCTGGCATAAGTTTGGGTCTGTGTTGCTTAGTATATCTTCCCAGCTTATATCGGTTAGGACTTGGTTTACTTGGTCCCACTTTATGTTTTTGTTATTGAAGTTGAATTTGGTGAATGCTCCCTCGTGACTAGTCTCATTTTGTCGGTCTGGGGCTCCACGCATACATGTCTGAATCTCAATTATGTTGTGATCTGAGTATATTGTTTTTGATATGGTGACATTTCTTATCAGATCATCATTGTTAGTGAAGATGAGGTCTAGTGTATTCTCCAGTCTAGTAGGCTCTATTATTTGCTGGTTTAAATTGAATTTTGTGCAGAGATTTAAAAGCTCGTGTGAGTGTGAGTTTTCATCAGAGCTGCCTCCTGGTGTTATTACTGCAACAATATTATTTGCTATATTCCTCCATTTTAGGTGCCTTAAGTTGAAATCCCCCAGGAGCAAGATGTTGGGTGCAGGAGCTGGAAGATTTTCCAGACAGTGGTCAATTTTTAACAGCTGTTCCTGGAATTGCTGGGATGTTGCATCCGGAGGCTTGTAGACTACCACAATGACTAGGTTTTGGTTCTCGACCTTTACTGCTAAAACTTCCACTACATCATTTGAGGCATTAAGCAGTTCTGTGCAAACAAGTGACTCTGCAATGTACAGGCCAACCCCCCCCCTTTTGCCTGTTCACTCTGTCACATCTGTATAGGTTGTAACCTGGGATCCATATTTCATTGTCCAAGTGATCCGTGTGTGTTTGATTTATTAAATTGCAATTTTTATTAAATATTTTCATTCAGCCTTGAGCCATGTACATGGTGTCCATACAAGTGCTTTATCAAAATCCTGATAGTGTGCCAACTGGTCATTACCCAGGTGATACTATATTAACAACAAGTATTGATCACAACTAATTCCTTATGCCTTAACTATCCTGTGTGATTCTTATTGTGTTTTCTGCTCTAGTCCAATTGTGTCTTTCTTCTGCTGCAAACTATACCTCCTTTCATCTCTACTACTACTACTACTACTACTACTACTGCTGCCACTGCTGCCACCGCCGCCACCTGCTACTTATTACTACTACTTACTACTGCTTACAATTACAAGAACAGGTGATGGAAGCATATATTCCTAGACAGTTAATTCCTACCTTCCTTTATTTTCAAATTTTATTGTTCCTCATTTCCCCCACCTTTTTTTTTTTTTTTTATACTGATTTCTGCCTGTGGAAGCAATAGACAATATGGCATCATATGGTGCTTTGTTGATCAAAGTGTGGGACTGGGGTGGCCACTTTGTTGATCCAAGTGTGGGACTGGGGTGGCCACTTTGTTGATCCAAGTGTGGGACTGGGGTGGCCACTTTGTTGATCCAAGTATGGGACTGGGGTGGCCACTTTGTTAATCCAAGTGTGGGACTGGGGTGGCCACTTTGTTTCAATGGTTAATGATAGGATATCTGAAATCTTGAGGTTGTATCTACATTTTACATTTACTGAACAATTAAACTTATTTAATAGAGGAGATTGCAAGTCAGTTATGATCATATTTTTGTGGTGAAATTCTGTTGTATTGTGTACATTAACTGTATGAAGTAAATGTAAAATATGAAATAACTAATAATTTTTTTCTAGTGACATAACAATGGTCAGAGAGTTCTGTCTGGGAAAGACCCATTGTGACATGATGAACATGGAGTGCACACGGTGGTGTGCAGAGGTCTGGTGTTGCCCAGGGCCAACTCATTGATTGTATGCCCCAAAGACTCAAGTACAGTAGGGCCCTGCTTTACGGCATTTTGCTTTACAGTGTTCAGTTAATACAGTCATTTCAAATTATGACCAAAACTCTCAATACAGCTCCCCCCACCTGACTTTCTGTTACACACTTTTGTTCATTTTAAGTAGAGTGTTTCTATTAAAATGGTATAAAATACCGACAGGTTGGTAGGTAAGACACATATGCAACAGTTAGGTATCTTTATTTCGAAACATTTCGCCTACACAGTAGGCTTCTTCAGAGGTAAGAATGTAGTCGTTGGGAGGTCAGGTCCCTCTCAGATCCATCCATTCTCACTAGCAGAAATTGTCCAAATTGATTTCAGGTCTGCACCAAGATACCCTTGTGTTAGATACTTAACTGTTGCATATGTGTCTTACCTAACAACCTGTCGGTATTTACAGTACAGACCTGAAATCAACTTGGACAACTTCTACTAGTGAGAATGGCTGGATCTGAGAGGGACCTGACCTCCCAACGACTACATTCTTACCTCTGCTAGTGGCCTGCATCTCACCTCCTGGTGGTATATAAGGCTCCATCCTGTCACTTCATCCTGTCACCTACTGTCATGACTGGACGAGTAGACTGGGGCACTCGGATTCCCCCAAATTGGAAGAATGAGCCTGGTTCTGGTTAGTTTGAGAACCACATCGTCTGTTTCCTCTCATGGCTCTGCGGTTGGAATGGCCACGGAAGGATCTAGAGTACTGAAAGTTGTAGAGAGCATTGCACTCAGATGTGTCATGTCCATGTATTCTATGATAAGTACAGTAGGGAGAATCTGACTGGTACTCATCATCAGTACGACGCCTCTTAGGATGACTATCAGGACAGTTAATTGCAATATGGCCACAAACCACAATTGTAGCAAGTTCTTTGACTATAGATACTATACATGCTATGGGTGCTACGGGAATGATGACTCTTAACACTAGCTTTGGATGATGGACGCGAGTGATTAAGGTTGTGAGTTTTGGTAGTAGCACAAACTAGAGGAAGTACAGGAGTAGACGAAGTGGTTGGCGTAGACTTTCGATAAGGGAAGGTTCCCTCAGGACACAAATTTTGTACATGGATGAGAGCTGCGAGCGGTCCCATAGTAGCATTTAGAGGACTAGAATTGTACACATACATTGATGTTGGTGGCATTAGTTGTTTAATAACTCCGAATGCTGCTAATTTAGCAAACCCTTCAAGAGCTGGTTTATCGTTATCTTTAAGGTACGTGGAATTTTGACCTGCTTTAACGAATGAGGACATTAGGTTATTAAGGAGAAGGGCAAACTCATCTAATGGCTCTTCTGGCCTCAGAGCTGTACACATTAATTCTTTGAGAACAACAAAAGGATTGGTTTCTCACACTGGTTCAAGATAGTTATGAATTAACTGTTCATAATCTTGCCACCTGGTTAGGTCTTGAAAGTCCTTCATACGAATTAAGTTGAACACGTGAGGCGGCTGGAGAACGGGCTAGACTCTCCTTTCCGATACTAATTAAACAACTCTCAGATGGAGGACCATCAACTGAAGCATTAGCTCTGGCTCAAACAGCAGTAAACCAAACTTCTAGGTTGTCTGGGTTACCATTGAACAATGGCATAGCATCATACGGATCACAACTGAAATTACGCAGCCTGGAAGTCTGAGTGTATCTATTGTTTGATAAAGGATTACTCGAATTTTGAACTGATGCATTAATGGTTGTACTAGCAGCATGTGCTGAGGCATCGCTTGAGAAGACTTGAGACATATTTGCAAAATGTAAAACAAGAATTTCGAGAAACAAAGGAAAATGTAACTGAGGAACACACAACACAGTGAACTTAAATAGGAAGAAAATGCTTAAATATTCTGCATAAGTAATTAAAAATTGACAGGTTACACTGTAAGCAAGGAAACTCACACAAGAAAATACTCAACTGAATAAACAACACTTTGAAAATCAAGAGAACTTGTACTTTACTCAAATCTAATTTACTCAAATTTTACTTTAAATTGGATTAATGGCACAGTGAGTTGTCTTTACTCTCAATGCAATAGGGAAATTCAACAATAAAATGATGAATCAATCAAAAAAATGTTGAAATGGACTTAATAAAACTTGTGCAAAATTAAGAAAAACTGGGAAAACAATTCACTAAAAATAAAATAAAAGGGCACACAAAGAATAAAATATTATGCACAGAACAGAGCATAAAAAAACCACTGAAACAAACTGTAGCAATACTGCAAATAACAATTGCTAATCAAAAGTACTGCACAACACTACATAAAATTTTTTCAAGAAAAATTTTAATGACAAAATGTTTGCACAAGAATTATTGCAAAATGAGTCAATGTGTAATAATAAAAAAAATTACACACACAAGAAAACACAGTTAACAAGAAAAGAAAATATATCAAGGAATGAACTGAGTGAACACTTTAACTCTTAACTGCAACTTAAGCAACACTTACTGAACAAGCAAAAGAACAATTTACTTTAAATGAACAACTTAAAAATTGCACTAAGAGTGAATTTGTTCAATGAAACATGAAAATAAGAGGTGCAAAAAACACAGAACAAAAGGTTTGAACACTTACAGTGATGCAGGACACAACACATCAATATAAACACAATACTAGAATTTTCTTGCTATGAAACTTGATGTGTGAAAAGTTTGAAAAGATAATTATCTTGCTTGAACAAAACAATGGCACTATTGTCTGTGGAAATAAGACATATTAGACACTGGCTAAATGAAAAGAATATGAATACAAAAATGTTCAACACACACAGAGAAAACAAAACAAGAATACACAAATACTGGGAGGAAAATATAACAGACAACACTGAGTTGTGATGCAGAATACGAGGTAATAAATTACTGAATTACTTCACTGCAATACTGTGAACACAAGGTGATTGTGAAGTGTAAACACAAGTTCTATACTGCTTATATGTTGCACACACAACAAAGGAAAAACACTAAGGTACTTACTTCAAGTGTATAAAAAAGAACACAACACAACAGACATGAAATTATTCACGAAAATTAACGCTGAATTAAGAAGATAAAAAAAATATTGCAAACAGTATATAATAAACACTGAGTCTAATCAAGAGTTACTGAATGTCACTAAGAAATCACTGGAAACACAGAAAGAAATGTCTCAACACTCACATATGTCTCTATGAAAAATATTATCACTGTTGCTACTTGGTGAAGAATTAGGTAGATGGTGGAAGGTGGTGGATGGTGGTGGAGGATGTTTATGTCGTCTTGCGGCTGGCTACTGTCCTCTGCACACGTGATCGTAGAATTGCGCTTACATCGACGATAGACTTCACACAGGAGGCTTTTTAACGATGGCGCCACTGACAAAAACACACTCTAGCTCTTGACCCCTATGTGGTCCTTAAAATAGGGTGCTATAACCCCTAGTAGTGTACCAAAACACAGTGGTAGTGGTTGGGTGAGTACCAAAACACAGTGGTAGTTGAGTGAGTGGGGTGAAGCAGGGCTGAGGCCGGGCAGTGGTGAGTGAGTGGGTGAGTGGGCCTATGGGATGAATGGCGTAAGCCTCACTGGGGACACCCTCACTGGCGCGAAAATATTCTCTAAGCTGGCTGGCTTAAAAACAAACCCACGAAATACCACAACACCACAGGGATGAAAAAGCACTCAGAATGGCTTGGAGCTTGAAGCACAAGCGATGAAGACTGTACCCACGTGGTTGCTCGAGTACTGGGTTAGTCACTTGGGTTAGTTGCTGGCTGGCTTGGCTTATCTTAACCCTTCACACAGAATGGCTTGATAACTTCTCATGATGACCACAGCAGGGGTGGAAAGCTGGCTTGGCAAGCAAAGGCTGGAATGGTGTAGGCTAGGCTGGACTGTACTCCCTCACCACAGACTGGTTGCTGGCTTATTTTTCAAACTCGGGTCAACACCTCGGGAGTGATACAAATAAGCAGATAAACACTAATACAAAGAGACTGACCAGTGAATAAGGTAGAGAGCTGGTAAAAGCTTGGTCGGGGTAGCTGGTTTGAGGTAGCTGGCTGGCTAGGTCGACCTACTGGCCACACAAAATGTCCGTCGTCGGCTGCAAGAATTTATCTCTGTGCATCGGCGTAATTATCAATTTTACGCCCACACCGCTGACACCAAATTGTCGTGTGGGGTTTGGTAGGAGATACGAGGGTTGAAGGTAAACACCTTGTTGGATGGTAACACTATATATTGTCAGACTGTGATGAGGAAGGGGTGGGCCCAGCCTGCCGTGTTACTGCCTGGAGGTCTATACGTCGAGTGAGAGCGAGGCAGCTCCTCTCACTGCCTCAAGCTGTACCCCATGACATCATACAGTCACAGGCCTAAGGGATTTTCTATATAAAGCACATGGATGGTACTATGATACTCAGCTAATGTATATAACACATATAAGGGGATCAGCAACTATGCTGACACGGGCTCTGATCCACCAGGAGGCCTGGTCACAGACCGAGCCGCTGGGGCATTGACCCCCAGAACTCTCTCCAGGTAAACTCCAGGTAAACTCCAGGTAAACCAAGTCTCTGTCCCTGACTTCTGCTTGGCTGATTTCATAGGACTGAAAAATTACTTGGGTGGGCTGAACTGGAATGACCTGACTATGGGTCAGGTAGGTGGTGATGATTGCCGATATGATGTTTTCCAGGGCATAGTTCTAACTGCTCAGAGAACTTATGTTCCAAATAGGGGAATCAGATCAAGCAAAAATGATCCTAAATGGATGAACAATAGATTAAAACATCTCATTGGTCAAAAGAGAGGTATATATATAGGCAAATCAAAAGAAATCAATATATTCAGTTAAAGAGAGAAATAAAAAAAGGAATAAGAAAAGCAAAAAGAGATTATGAGGTTAAAGTTGCAAGAGAATCAAAGACTAACCCAAAAGGATTCTTTCAGGTATACAGAAGTAAGATTAGGGACAAGATAGGCCCACTCAAAAGTTACTCGGGTCAGCTCACAGACAGTGATAAGGAAATGTGTAGAATTTTTAACACATACTTCCTCTCAGTTTTTACACAGGAAGATACTAGCGATACTCCAGAAATAATAAATTATGCAGAACAGGAAGATAAACTATGCACGATTAGGGTCTATTACAACCCAGGATTCCAAATGGCCTGTTACCCCGGGTGTAATAGGAGCAAATAAACACAGTAGAAAAAGTTTAGACTTGTATTATCCTTCACCAATTTAGAACAGCAATATGTACACTATGTACAGTGATAAGTATAGTGCACTCCACGGTAAGCAAAGCAGAAATAGAAGCCACAAGATAGCAGACCATGCTTCAACCAGCTCTAGAATGGGAATGACAAGGGCAGACAGGAGAGCGGTACCCACATAACCTCTGTGATTGCCAAAACCATCTTCTTATTGGCTAGAACCTGGTCACTAGTTGAACGACGGGGCCCCATCAGCAACCTGGTTCGCTGGTTGGGGGAGATAGCCTGTAAATGAGGGTGTGTACATGCGCCGAATAAAGGTTACATACTCTTTGCATGCCACACCCCCACCCCGAGAAGGCTCAGGATTAGGCTGCCACCTCCCAGTGGTAACCATGCCACCATGGCACAAAATAATGGGACCGCCTTTCCTCTCCACCATCCAATTCTTAGATAGAGCTCAGCTTTTCTTGTGACCAAAAGCCAAACCCTAAACTTAGAGTGAGACAGCAGTCAGACAGGCTAGCATAGGTCCAAGATACAGGCGGACGGTAGCCCGCATCCCCTCACTAAAAAAAAAACCCCACACCAGGGGATAAAAAAAAGAGCGTGAAAAGGGGTTACCACAAATAACATCCTAACCTAAATAAAATATTATACTTAGATAAAGAGTCTGCCAACATATTTTCTTTGCCGGCAATATATTTAATGGACATATTATATGGCTGCAGCCTTAGCGTCCAGCGCATAAGCCTTGTGTTGTGGTTCTTCATGGCTTGGAGATATACTAGAGGATTGTGATCACTGTAGACTGTGACCACCTGCGATGTCTGGCCCACATAAACATCGAAATGCTCCAAAGCCAGTACCAGCGCGAGGGCTTCTTTTTCAATGGTAGAATAAGCCCTCTGATGCGGCTGGAACTTGGCTGAAAAGTATGCTACAGGCTGCAACTCCTTGTTCCCAATTTGTAATAGTACTGCCCCAACCCCAGACTCACAAGCATCAACCTGTAATGAAAAAGGTTTGGAGAAGTCTGGAGACAAGAGAATGGGTGCAGTACACAATAATCTTTTTGCTTTATTAAAAGCAGTGTTACAGTCTGACGTCCAATTAAAGGGAACTTTATGACTGGTAAGAGAGGTAAGAGGGGCTACAATATCTGAGAAATTCTTACAGAATCTTCTGTAAAATCCTATCATGCCTAGGAAACGTTGAAGAGATTTCCTATCATGAGGAACTGGATAATCTTTAATAGAAAGAACTTTAGCAAGTTTAGGTGCAACTTTACCACTACCTACTTCATGGCCTAGAAAAGTGACAGTGACCTGGCCAAAGGAAGATTTAGATAAATTAACTGTTAAATGGGAACTTTAAAAGGTCTCAAAAAGAGCCTTAAGTCTAAGTAGGTGTTGATCCCAAGTATCAGACACCACAACAATATCATCTAGGTACACTGCCGTGCCTTCAAGTCCTTTAATAGCCTGATGGATAAGTTTCTGGAATGAAGAGGGGGAATTTTTCATTCCAAAGGGGGTAACTGTGTATTGATAATGACCTCCTGGAATTACGAAGGCAGAGATTTCCTTCGCCTTATCTGTCAAAGGTAATCAGTCCCTCAGCCTGGAATCGATGTGTTCAGTCCATCAGTCTTGTAGGAAGTGCAGCATAGGGCCAGAGAGGTGGCTTATATACTGCAGTGAGATGAGGTGAAGCAGGAGGAGGCTGGATCACAGTGGGACCTTCCACTAGTGTAAGTAGGTCGTCGTCCAAAGGTTGGGCAAGCGTTGAAGTCTTTGTACCAAGATCCAATGATGTTGCAGTGTCTGCCAGATGTGATGAATGGTTTAGAAAACCGACATTTGTATTGGACTGATGAAGCCACTGTGTGGCGAAACGCTTCTTCAATAAAGATTCCCATGTGTTGCATAAGTGTCTCGATTCTTCAACATGTCAGTTTTCTAAACCATTCATCAGAATGGATATATATGCTCTGGAAAACGTACAAAGGAGGATGACAAAGTTGATCCCATGTATCAGAAATCTTCCCTATGAGGACAGACTGAGGGCCCTGAATCTGCACTCTCTAGAAAGATGTAGAATTAGGGGGGATATGATTGAGGTGTATAAATGGAAGTTGAGAATAAATAAAGGGATATAAATAACCTGCTGAAAATATCTAGCCTAGACAGGACTCGCAGCAATGGTTTTAAGCTGGAAAAATTCAGATTCAGGAAGGATATAGGAAAGCACTGGTTTGGTAATAGAGTTGTGGATGAGTGGAACAAACTCCCAAGTGCAGTTATAGAGGCTAAAACGTTGTGTAGTTTTAAAAATAGGTTAGATAAATACATGAGTAGGTGTGGGTGGGTGTGAGTTGGACCCAATTAGCTTGTGCTACTAGGTCAGTTGCCGTGTTCCTTCCTTACGTGAATGTGACCTGATCTGACTAGGTTGGGGCATTGGCTTAAGCCAGTAGGAGACTTGGACCTGCCTCGTATGGGCCAGTAGGCCTGCTGCAATGTTCCTTCTTTCTTATGTTCTTATGTATGGACTGATGAAGCCACTGTGTGGTGAAACGTTTCCCCAATAAAGATACCCAAGAGTTGCACATGTGTCTAATTTAACAACGTGTCGGTTCTTTGAACCATTCATCTACAATCCTGTCAGACACTGCAACTTCTTGGGATCTTAATACTTGGGAATTCCTCGCTTGCCCAACCCTTGGGCACGACCTTGGGCACGACCTACTTCCACATTGGGCAAATGTGACACCACCTACGACTGCTGCACCTCTCCTGCCTATGGTTTATAAGCTGCTTCTCCGCTCATATGCCGTATTCTATTCAAGATTGATGGACTGACTACATCGACTCAAGGTTGAGGGACTGATTACCTCATTCTCCTCCTGTTCTTGAAGTTTCTCCTGTGTATGGACTGATGAAGCCACTGTGTGGTGAAACGTTTCCTTAATAAAGATACCCAAGAGTTGCACATGTGTCTAATTTATCAATGTTACGTTGGTATGTCTTATTACTTTGATAGTAAGGTTCTCACTACATGTTCTAGTGTGGGGTAGCTTTTTACTTAATGGCCTTATCTGTCTAGGGGTAATACATCATGGCTGATCATCTTGAGTGTCTAATATCCTTTCACCAGCCCTCTTCACAGGTTACATAAACTACTGCTATAAAAATATAACTGTATTCTAAATAGATATGTACAGAAGATACAATTACAGCCTCACATTTTCAAAACAAATATCTACACACTCCATAGCTGTTCTCCCACATGGTGTATCTCAACAATTTTGTCCTTCTCTCTTCTTGACTATCTCTGGGCTAACCAGTGTTTTGACACACTTTAGTCACCCTGGGTATGGTGGCCACAACTTAAGTTATAAAAACTCACCCCTGGAGCACACATAATGCCCCAAAAGATAGAAAGAAGGACCCAGAGATCTTGCCACCTCCATGTCAACAAGAGAAGAGAGAGAGAGAGAAGGGAGAGGGAGGAGCCTAGCTAAACTCCTCCCACCAAAACAAAAGACTGTTGCCAAGCACAGTTCTCTTTTTACCACAATTCTAATATACCTTATTTTACTGTTACAAAAAGAAATACAACTTTATAAACTACTTGTTTAAATTGTGTGTGTCTATAGTATAACCTATTATATTGAGAAAAAAGGCTTGACCCAGCTGCCTCTCAGTCATAAGAGTGATCAGTCCTTATGACATTTAGAGCAAAGTCCCCATCAATTCAATATAATTAGGTATTCCAGAGTAACTGTTACTTATAAATACATGTTGGGTCCTATAGCCCCATAACACCCCCACCTCCAGACGAAGTCTCACAAAAGCTAGCTGTGTCCCTGAGGGTGGTAAGCAAGACTACTAGAAATGTTATATATTTCCCAGCACCATAACTACTCTTCACTTTACTGTTATTTACAACAGATTGCAGAATTTTTTTAGAAAAGCATTTTAACCATACCCATATACTCAAGGGTGTAACTATTTACAATTTTAGTGGCTTTTAAAAAACACACATTACAATGCAAGAATTGCACACAATGTCCACTGTGAAAGCCTGCACCAACAGGCCTGTGCCTCTGCTGTGGTAATCCAGCAAGCACTGGTACTCCAGGGTGGCATCTTCCTGAGCAGGAGACGAGAGTAGAGCCAAACCCAGAGCAGTCAGGTGTACACCAGGCAGGAAACTTCACAAAACATGTGAAGGTGTCTCTCACTTGGTGGCCTAACCAAACAGTGAGACTTCCAGTCAATACTCACGATCCTTAACATGGTCAGGCACTCAAGCCCATCTTCCGAGGTCCCACTCCACACAGATCCTCCAAACTTATGAAGAGGAGGCTGACATAAAACATGGAGGGGTCCAAGGGACCACAAAGGCAAATCGTCGGGCCGTTTTGTATATAGAGCACACCAAGACACAACATCACATACCTTCCTGAACGTCTCATGTTACCGAAGGTTGTCAACCACTGCCTCAACTCACATTTACGTACACACTGACCCTCATCACACTTTTGGCTCCAACTCAACTCCTTCACAGTCAGATGGCTGGTAGAGAGTACCCAGGCTTGCCGAGAGTTCACCACTGCAAAAACAACAAGGTCAGCACATGACAAACACTATGTACAAAGTACGCACCATGCATCTACATGAAACATCTAGAGAGAGCATCAGCAACCACATTCTCTGAGCCTTTTATATATTTAACTTCCAAATAAAAAGGCTGTAGGAACAAAGCCCATCTTAAGAGTCTTTGTGGTTTCTCATTCTTTGCAAAAACCTCAGAGGGTTATGGTCACTATACACTATTACAGGATGTAGGGAAGCACTGATATAAACTTCAAATTTCTGCACAGAAAACACCAAAGCCAAAGCCTCTTTCTCTACAGTTGCATAACCAAGTTGATGCTTTTTTAATATGGCTGAATGGTAACAAACTGACTGAAGGCTATCTCTCTCATCACCCTGCAACAACACTGCACCTACCCCTACATCACTAGCATCCACTTGTAGAGAGAAGGGGCATTCAAACTCAGGACTTTTCAAGATAGGAGCATTCCCTAATAACATTTTCACATTTTCAAAAGCCCTGTCACATTTGCTGTCCCAGCTGAATTGAACTTTGGGACTGGTCAAAGTTGTCAGTGGTGACGTTACCTGGGAGAGGTTGGGGCAGAACCTTCTGCAATAACCCACCATGCCCAGGAACCTCATTGCTGCCTTCCAATTCTGTGGTCTAGGAAAATTTATAATGGCCTCCACCTTAGCATTAATTGGGGCAACTTTCCCCTGATCAACTACATATCCTAAGAATTGTACACTGGCTTGGCCAAACTCACTTTTGCTCAGATTGATGGTTAGTTTGGCTTGGGCTAGACGTTCAAACAACTTTTGTAATCTTACCAAGTGAGTTTCCCACTGGTTACTGAATACCACAATATCTAGATAGGCCCGTACACCATCTAACCCCCTTATGACAGTATTTATATGATGCTGGAAGGTGGCAGTAGCATTTTTTAACCCAAAAGGAAGAACATTACATTGAAATAACCCATCTGGAGTGACGAAGGCTGAAATTTCCTTGGCTCGCTGGGTGAGGGGTATCTGATAATAACCTTTGAGTAAGTCCAGTTTGCTCACAAACTTTGCCCCTCCCACAGCATCAATCACATCATCCATACGTAGCAAAGGGTAACAGTCAGCCTTCGTTACTTCATTTACTCTGCGATAGTCAGTGGACATACACATAGATCCATCAGGTTTGGGAACCATCAAGCATGGAGATGCACACTGACTCTCGCTAGGCACTACAAACTGGTTTTGAAGGAGGAATTTCACTTCTTCCTCCATGTGAAGTTGTTTTGTTGGGTTCATGCGGTAAGGAGCTTTATTGGAAAAGCTTCCCCGACATCCACATCATGGGGAGGCAATTTACTTACTTTGGGTACATCCCCAAACAAATCTGGAAATTTTTGGAGTAACTGAACCAAGTCACAGGCTCCCTGTACACTGAGTCCCTTCATGTGTGCCAAGGGATTTTGCAAGATGGCTGAATTGCACAGCCTTACTTCTGTTGTTACAGGAAGTTTTTCAGTATTGTCACACTCAACTTGAATAGCGGCAACTCCTGCCCTAGAATGGTATTTTTTCAACCTGTTAATGTGCACAGTCCTTTCTGATTTGCGACGGCTAGGCATCTTAATTACATAATTGGAGCCAGACCTGCCTGTGATGACAAAGGGTCCATCAAATCGTGCAGCCAAGGCATGTCCCAGAACCAGCTTCAAAGCTAACACTTCCTCTCCAACACTGAAGGAGCGAGGAGCTGCCCTTTGATCGTACCGCTGTTTCATGGCCCTCTGACTAGCTTTGAGGTTGTCTGCTGCCATCTGTCTCGCCTGGTCCAATAGTTTCCTGAAAAAGAGAACATCTGGCTGTGAAGCCTCATTTTCACCGCCCAGCCAATGCTCCTTGAGAATAGTCAGTGATCCCCTCACTGGATGACCATAGACAAGCTCGAAAGGGCTGAAACTGAGAGATTCTTGGGTGCTTTCCTGCATGGCAAACAAGAGAAAGGGGATACCCTCATCCCAATCACTAGTGTTATTCATACAATAAGCTAGCATCATTGTCTTAAGAGTTCGATGAAATCTCTCTACTACTCCCTGAGACTGAGGGTGATAGGCAGTTGAAAATTTGGGCTGTACATCTAACCCCTTTAACACATTCCTAAATAATTTCGAGGTAAAGTTAGACCCTTCCTTGATCTGTTTGTACCTCCCGAGGAAAGCCAACATGGGAAAAGAACTTCATCAAAGCCCTTAAGACCACTCGAGCTGTTATTTTGCATAGAGGGATTGCTTCTGGATACCTGGTAGTGGAGCAAATTATTGTTAGTAAATAATTATTTCCCATTCTGGTCCTTGGGAGTGGGCCAACGACATCCACTGCCAGCTTGCTGAAGGGTTCACCTGGTGCTGAAATCGGCTGAAGGGGAACAGGTTTAATGCTTTGATTAGGTTTCCCTATAATTTGGCAGGCATGACAGGTCTTTATATAATCTCCTACCGTCTCCCACAGCCGAGGCCAGAAGAAGTGCCTGGAAACCCTGGATACTGCTTTAGCAATACCTAGGTGTCCACCTAGAGGTGTGTCATGTACTAAGCTAAGAACATGGTTTCTATAAGGCTCAGGCACCACGACCTGGTGACAAAAACTTGGCTCTCCTTCTACTGGTACTGCAACCGAAGGTGCCTTCTTCATTAGTATACCTTTCCTGAAATTGAAGCATTTACTTAAACGTAAAGATTCCTCCTCAGTCACAGCTGAGGCTCTGATCGACTTAAGAGTGTCATCAGACCCCTGTGCAGCAATTAACTGCATCATAGTAGGCCCAATCTCCCTCACACTACCCTGATCTCTGCACTGATTAGGCTCGACTCGGGTTGTGGTATCCTTTTCTTTAGTTGACTGCAGTTCAACATCAGAAAATAGAGTTTCCAAACCCAAGTCCTCACCATCCTCATGAGAAATATAAGGATTACCCTTGGTATCCTGGTAACGAGACATCTTGTGATGGCATCAACAGGGAAAAGGTCTGGCAGGGTCTCCCTAGCCTTCTTCTCCCAAACTTTGGGGTCTGGTTCCCCCTATACTAGTGGTTCTTCACTGTCTAACAGACCCATAACGTTGTTTCCCAATAAGAGGTTAACCCCTTCGAAGGGAATTTCATCTGAAATACCTACAGGGAGATAGCCAACTTAGTATGCAGATTCTACCCATAATTTGTGTACAGGTGTTCTTATGGGTGAACCTGTAATACCCTTCAATAATATATCTACTCCAGTATAGGTATCCTTAGACATTGGCAACACTCCAGCACGTAGCAAGGAGTAGGTGCTACATCCATCTCTCAAGGACAGTATGTTCTCAACCCTACACACATTCTTATGCAAAGCAACTGTGGACTTACTAGAAAATACCTGCATCTTGGGGTCTAGACCCAAAGGTACCTCCTCACCTTGCTTTGAAGACCAAATACAGGCAACTGGATGTGTGTCTGCAGTTAGAGTCCTCTGGGGTGGTTCCTCCCTTTCCTGATCTCGCCGTCTTGACCAGTAGAACTTTTGTGTGTCCAATTTTGTTACAGTAGTAACAGGCATAACTCTTAAAGATATATTTACCATTTGGTGTAGGACTGGTACTGTTTACTCGAGGACCTGAAACATTATCTGATTGTCTAGGTAAACTTTGAGCTCCAGCTGACTTACCTTTTCCTTCTATTTTAGAGGGCACCTCAGCCTTCATTTGTCCCTGAAAATTCTTGTCCCACTTACCTTTATGACCATAGCACTTGGAATAAGGTTTAGAACGAGTGGGGAAATTTTCAGAAGCAGCATGACTGTTTTTACTTACCAATTCCCTGCGAGCCAAGAATCTGTCACCTAGATCCAGTGCTTCTGAAAGATTATCTGGGTTTTTGTCCTCCAAATATTCTCTGAGGTCAACAGGGATTGTATTGTACAATTCCTCATGAACCATCAGATCTACTAATTTGTTATAGTCTTTATTAACTCCTTTAGAACAAACCCATTTTTTAAAAAGGAACAGTTTCTCATTCCCAAACTCAGTTAAGGTCTGCCCATCCCGAAATTTTTTATTTCTGAACTTTTGTCTATATTTCTCAGGTATCATTTGGTATGCAAGCAATACTTCCTCTTTAATCTTATCATAATCAGAAAAATCTTGCCCCTCCAGAGTCTCTACTCTCTGGAATCCTTTACCCACAAGTTGTGTGCGAACTAGGGTAGCCCACTTCTGTTTGGGCCATCCTTGCTCCAGAGCAGTCTTCTCAAAAAAAGAAAAATATCTATCTGGGTCACTCTCTGTAAACTTAGGGACAAAATTTGCAGCTTTAGTTATGTTAAAGTACTGCTCAGGCTCTTGTTCTGAACCTCCTAACCTTTGACGTTCTTCCTCCTTAGCTTTCATTAAGTTCATTTGAGCCTCCAGTACTGCTAATTTAAGTCTCATTCTCTCCATTTCCATATCACCTGGAGTAGGTGATCCCTCATGTTCACTGTTAACAGGCATGTTTACTGATGAATTATTACCTTCTTCCCTGAAGCCTAAAAAGTTTAAAGACTCATCTTCTGACATAGTTTTTATCTTTAAACACTTGCTTCCCTCTTACAGTATCAGTGGACAAAGTTTTCCCACAGGCACATAAAATAACACAAATTGAATGTAAACTATGCACACAGCACTTACCATAACCACAACAAAAATGTGTTACTCAACCTTTCTTCCACCTTAGGAGAAACACAGCCTGTAAACTAATATATGAAAACAACACTTCCACTGACACCACCTTGGTAAATCTTCTACCAGAAACATGCAACTGTTATTACCCCATACCAGCATATATAGTTCAAAGAATGTTTTGAGTTATTTTAGCAGTCAAATAACTCTCCCGGTCAAGCTCCCATGTTACGTTGGTATGTCTTATTACTTTTATAGTGAGGTTCTCACTACATGTTCTAGTGTGGGGTAGCTTTTTACTTAATGGCCTTATCTGTCTAGGGGTAATACTTACATCATGGCTGATCATCTTGAGTGTCTGATATCCTTTCACCAGCCCTCTTCACAGGTTATGTAAACTACTGCTATAAAAATATAACTATATTCTAAATAGATATGTACAGTCTCAGATTTTCAAAACAAAGATCTACACACTCCATAGCTGTTCTCCAACATGGTGTATCTCAACAATTTTGTCCTTCTCTCTTCTTGACTAACTATAGGCTAACCAGTGTTTTGACACTAGTCACCCTGGGTATGGTGGCCACAACTTAAGTTATAAAAACTCACCCATGGAGCACACATAATGCCCCAAGAGATAGAAAGAAGGACCCAGAGATCCTGCCACCTCCATGTCAACAAGAGAGAGAGAAGGGGAGAGGGAGGAGCCTAGCTAAACTCCTCCCACCAAAACAAAAGACTGTTGCCAAGCACAATTCTCTTGTTACCACAATTTTACTATACCTTATTTTACTGTTACAAAACAAATACAACTTTAAAAACTACTTGTTTAAATTGTGTGTGTGTGTATAGTATAACCTATTATATTGAGAAAAAGGCTTGACCCAGCTGCCTCTCAGTCATAAGAGTGATCAGTCATTATGACATTTAGAGCTGAGTCCCCATCAATTCAATATAATTAGGTATTCCAGAGTAACTGTTACTTATAAATACATGTTGGGTCCTATAGCCCCATAAAGATCAATGTGTCGGTTCTGTGAACCATTCATCTACAAACTCCATTTATAAATATATTGAATAACCACAGTGACATCACACATCCTTGTCTAAGATCTACTTTTACTGGGAAATAATCTCCCTCTCTTCTACATATTCTAACCTGAGTCTCACTATCCTCGTAAAAACTCTTCACTGCTTTCAGTAACCTGCCTCCTATTCTATACATTTGCAACATCTCCTACGTTGGCTCCCCTTACCATCCTATCATACACATTTTCCAAATCCATAAATGTCACAAAAACCTTTTTACACTTATCTAAATACTGTTCACTGTAAACACTTAGTCTACACACTCCCTACCCTTCCTAAAGCCTCCCTGTTCAGCTGCTATCCTACTCTCTGTCTTACTCTTGTTTCAATAATAACTCTACCATAAACTTTACCAACTATACTCAATAGACTTATTCCCCTTATAATTTTTACACTCCCTTTCGTCCCTTTGCCTTTATACAAATGAACTTTACATGCTCTCTGCCAATCCCTAGGTACCTTACCCTATTCCATACATTAAATAAAAGCACTAGCAACTCCAAAACTAAATCTCCACCTGCTTTTACATTTCTATCCTGATCCCATCAATCGCAGCTGCCTTACCCCCTTTCATTCTACCCATTTATATGCATATAGTGTTATGGAGCAGGGTATATGGTGATATATAGTGGTATATCAGGCTATATGGTGATATATAGTGGTATATCAGGCTGTATGGTGATATATAGTGGTATATCAGGCTATATGGTGATATATAGTGGTATATCAGGCTGTACAGTGATGTATAGTGGTATATCAGGCTGTATGGTGATATATAGTGGTTTATCAGGCTGTACGGTGATATATAGTGGTATATCAGGCTGTATGGTGATATATAGTGGTATATCAGGCTGCATGGTGATATATAGTGGTATATCAGGCTGTACGGTGATATATAGTGGTATATCAGGCTGCATGGTGATATATAGCAGTATAATGGCTGTATGGTGATATATAGTGGTATGTCAGGCTGCATGGTGATACATAGTGGTATATCACGCTGTACAGTGATATATAGTGGTATATCAGGCTGCATGGTGATATATAGCAGTATAATGGCTGTATGGTGATATATAGTGGTATATCACACTGTACGGTGATATATAGTGGTATATCACGCTGTACGGTGATATATAGTGGTATATCAGGCTGTATGGTGATATATAGTGGTATATCAGGCTGCATGGTGATATATAGTGGTATATCAGGCTGTATGGTGATATATAGTGGTATATCAGGCTGTATTACCTGGAGTTTACCTGGAGAGAGTTCCAGGGGTCAATGCCCCCGCGGCCCGGTCTGTGACTAGGCCTCCTGGTGGATCAGAGCCTGATCAACCAGGCTGTTACTCCTGGCTGCACGCAAACCAACGTACGAGCCACAGCCCGGCTGATCAGGAACCGACTTTAGGTGCTTGTCCAGTGCCAGCTTGAAGACTGCCAGTGGTCTGTTGGTAATCCCCCTTATGTATGCTGGGAGGCAGTTGAACAGTCTCGGGCCCCTGACACTTATTGTATGGTCTCTTAACGTGCTAGTGACACCCCTGCTTTTCATTGGGGGGATGTTGCATCGTCTGCCAAGTCTTTTGCTTTTGTAGTGAGTGATTTTCGTGTGCAAGTTCGGTACTAGTCCCTCTAGGATTTTCCAGGTGTATATAATCATGTATCTCTCCCGCCTGCGTTCCAGGGAATACAGGTTCAGGAACCTCAAGCGCTCCCAGTAATTGAGGTGTTTTATCTCCGTTATGCGCGCCGTGAAGGTTCTCTGTACATTTTTTAGGTCAGCAATTTCACCTGCCTTGAAAGGTGTTGTTAGTGTGCAGCAATATTCCAGCCTAGATAGAACAAGTGACCTGAAGAGTGTCATCATGGGCTTGGCATCCCTCGTTTTGAAGGTTCTCATTATCCATCCTGTCATTTTTCTAGCAGATGCGATTGATACAATGTTATGGTCCTTGAAGGTGAGATCCTCCGACATGATCACTCCCAGGTCTTTGACGTTGGTGTTTCGCTCTATTTTGTGGCCAGAATTTGTTTTGTACTCTGATGAAGATTTAATTTCCTCGTGTTTACCATATCTGACTAATTGAAATTTCTCATCGTTGAACTTCATATTGTTTTCTGCAGCCCACTGAAAGATTTGGTTGATGTCCGCCTGGAGCCTTGCAGTGTCTGCAATGGAAGACACTGTCATGCAGATTCGGGTGTCATCTGCAAAGGAAGACACGGTGCTGTGGCTGACATCCTTGTCTATGTCAGATATGAGGATGAGGAACAAGATGGGAGCGAGTACTGTGCCTTGTGGAACAGAGCTTTTCACCGTAGCTGCCTCAGACTTTACTCTGTTGACGACTACTCTCTGTGTTCTGTTAGTGAGGAAATTATAGATCCATCGACCGACTTTTCCTGTTATTCCTTTAGCACGCATTTTGTGCGCTATTACACCATGGTCACACTTGTCGAAGGCTTTTGCAAAGTCTGTATATATTACATCTGCATTCTTTTTGTCTTCTCGTGCATCTAGGACCTTGTCGTAGTGATCCAATAGTTGAGACAGACAGGAGCGACCTGTTCTAAACCCATGTTGCCCTGGGTTGTGTAACTGATAGATTTCTAGATGGGTGGTGATCTTGCTTCTTAGGACTCTTTCAAAGATTTTTATGATATGGGATGTTAGTGCTATCGGTCTGTAGTTCTTTGCTGTTGCTTTACTGCCCCCTTTGTGGAGTGGGGCTATGTCTGTTGTTTTTAGTAACTGTGGGACGACCCCCGTGTCCATGCTCCCTCTCCATAGGATGGTAAAAGCTCGTGATAGGGGCTTCTTGCAGTTCTTGATGAACACGGAGTTCCATGAGTCTGGCCCTGGGGCAGAGTGCATGGGCATGTCATTTATCGCCTATTCGAAGTCATTTGGCGTCAGGATAACATCGGATAGGCTTGTGTTAACCAAATTCTGTGGCTCTCTCATAAAAAATTCATTTTGATCTTCGACTCTCAGTCTGGTTAGCGGCTTGCTAAAAACTGAGTCATATTGGGACTTAAGTAGCTCACTCATTTCCTTGCTGTCATCTGTGTAGGACCCATCTTGTTTAAGTAGGGGCCCAATACTGGACGGTGTTCTCGACTTTGATTTGGCATAGGAGAAGAAATACTTTGGGTTTCTTTCGATTTCATTTATGGCTTTTAGTTCTTCCCGCGATTCCTGTCTCCTAAAGGATTCTTTTAGCTTAAGTTCGATGTTTGCTATTTCTCTGACCAGTGTCTCCCTACGCATTTCAGATAGATTGACCTCTTTTAGGGGTAATTAGCACCTCCTGGAGTGGAACCACAGTCGATGGCCTCCACTCCAAACCAACAGATACAGATACTAATGCCGGAAAAAAAATCCCCCCCCAGTACCAACAATACCACCAGTCCGATAACATTCTTCTTTGCAAATATACAGGGTCTAAAGCCAGCAACAAACAACAAAATACCTTTCATCCGTGGACTGCTTGCAGAGGCAAAGGCAATGTTCGCGGCTTTCACTGAGACCCACATAAAGGATCACTTGGACAACGAAATATGGATCCCAGGTTACAACCTATACAGATGTGACAGAGTGAACAGGCAAAAGGGAGGGGGGGGTTGGCCTATACATTGCAGAGTCACTTGTTTGCACAGAACTGCTTAATGCCTCAAATGATGTAGTGGAAGTTTTAGCAGTAAAGGTCGAGAACCAAAACCTAGTCACTGTGGTAGTCTACAAGCCTCCGGATGCAACATCCCAGCAATTCCAGGAACAGCTGTTAAAAATTGACCACTGTCTGGAAAATCTTCCAGCTCCTGCACCCAACATTTTGCTCCTGGGGGATTTCAACTTAAGGCACCTAAAATGGAGGAATATAGCAAATAATATTGTTGCAGTAATAACACCAGGAGGCAGCTCTGATGAAAACTCACACTCACACGAGCTTTTAAATCTCTGCACAAAATTCAATTTAAACCAGCAAATAATAGAGCCTACTAGACTGGAGAATACACTAGACCTCATCTTCACTAACAATGATGATCTGATAAGAAATGTCACCATATCAAAAACAATATACTCAGATCACAACATAATTGAGGTTCAGTCATGTATGCGCGGAGCCCCAGACCGACAAAATGAGACTAGTCACGAGGGAGCATTCACCAAATTCAACTTCAATAACAAAAACATAAAGTGGGACCAAGTAAACCAAGTCCTAACCGATATAAGCTGGGAAGATATACTAAGCAACACAGACCCCAACTTATGCCTAGAACAGATTAACTCGGTGGCACTCGATGTATGCACAAGGCTTATTCCTCTAAGAAAAAGGATGAGTAGATGTAAAATAGAAAGAGACAGGCGCTCCCTTTACAGGCGACGGAAAAGAATAACAGAGCGGCTAAAAGAGGTCAATATATCTGAAATGCGTAGGGAGACACTGGTCAGAGAAATAGCAAGCATCGAACTTAAGCTAAAAGAATCCTTTAGGAGTCAGGAATCGCGGGAAGAACTAAAAGCCATAAATGAAATCGAAAGAAACCCAAAGTATTTCTTCTCCTATGCCAAATCAAAATCGAGAGCAACGTCCAGTATTGGGCCCCTACTTAAACAAGATGGGTCCTACACAGATGACAGCAAGGAAATGAGTGAGCTACTCAAGTCCCAATATGACTCAGTTTTTAGCAAGCCGCTAACCAGACTGAGAGTCGAAGATCAAAATGAATTTTTTATGAGAGAGCCACAAAATTTGATTAACACAAGCCTATCCGATGTTATCCTGACGCCAAATGACTTCGAACAGGCGATAAATGACATGCCCATGCACTCTGCCCCAGGGCCAGACTCATGGAACTCTGTGTTCATCAAGAACTGCAAGAAGCCCCTATCATGAGCCTTTTCCATCCTATGGAGAGGGAGCATGGACACGGGGGTCGTCCCACAGTTACTAAAAACAACAGACATAGCCCCACTCCACAAAGGGGGCAGTAAAGCAACAGCAAAGAACTACAGACCAATAGCACTAACATCCCATATCATAAAAATCTTTGAAAGGGTCCTAAGAAGCAAGATCACCACCCATCTAGAAACCCATCAGTTACACAACCCAGGGCAACATGGGTTTAGAACAGGTCGCTCCTGTCTGTCTCAACTATTGGATCACTACGACAAGGTCCTAAATGCACTAGAAGACAAAAAGAATGCAGATGTAATATATACAGACTTTGCAAAAGCCTTCGACAAGTGTGACCATGGCGTAATAGCGCACAAAATGCGTGCTAAAGGAATAACAGGAAAAGTCGGTCGATGGATCTATAATTTCCTCACTAACAGAACACAGAGAGTAGTCGTCAACAGAGTAAAGTCCGAGGCAGCTACGGTGAAAAGCTCTGTTCCACAAGGCACAGTACTCGCTCCCATCTTGTTCCTTATCCTCATATCCGACATAGACAAGGATGTCAGCCACAGCACCGTGTCTTCCTTTGCAGATGACACCCGAATCTGCATGACAGTGTCTTCCATTGCAGACACTGCAAGGCTCCAGGCGGACATCAACCAAATCTTTCAGTGGGCTGCAGAAAACAATATGAAGTTCAACGATGAGAAATTTCAATTACTCAGATATGGTAAACATGAGGAAATTAAATCTTCATCAGAGTACAAAACAAATTCTGGCCACAAAATAGAGCGAAACACCAACGTCAAAGACCTGGGAGTGATTATGTCGGAGGATCTCACCTTCAAGGACCATAACATTGTATCAATCGCATCTGCTAGAAAAATGACAGGATGGATAATGAGAACCTTCAAAACTAGGGAGGCAAAGCCCATGATGACACTCTTCAGGTCACTTGTTCTATCCAGGCTGGAATATTGCTGCACACTAACAGCACCTTTCAAGGCAGGTGAAATTGCTGACCTAGATAATGTACAGAGAACCTTCATGGCGCGCATAACAGAGATAAAACACCTCAATTACTGGGAGCGCTTGAGGTTCCTGAACCTGTATTCCCTGGAATGCAGGCGGGAGAGATACGTGATTATATACACCTGGAAAATCCTAGAGGGACTAGTACCGAACTTGCACACGAAAATCACTCACTACGAATGCAAAAGACTTGGCAGACGATGCAACATCCCCCAATGAAAAGCAGGGGTGTCACTAGCACGTTAAGAGATCATACAATAAGTGTCAGGGGCCCGAGACTGTTCAACTGCCTCCCAGCATACATAAAGGGGATTACCAACAGTCCCCTGGCAGTCTTCAAGCTGGCACTGGAAAAGCACCTAAAGTGGGTTCCTGACCAGCCGGACTGTGGCTCGCATGTTGGTTTGCATGCAGCCAGCAGTAACAGCCTGGTTGATCAGGCTCTGATCCACCAGGAGGCCTGGTCACAGATCGGGCCGCGGGGGCGTTGACCCCCGGAACTCTCTCCAGGTAAACTCCAGGTAAACGTACTTTACCTCGGTTGTAATTAACAGCCATTTATGTAGGTGTCAAATTAGTTAATTATATAAGAAATAAGTTGCAGGAGATAAATATTAGCGACACTGTTCTTTGGTCTGATAATGAGGTATCCTTACAGTGGATTCGTAATGGAAACAGTAAAACTGTGTACGTACAAATCAGAGTCGTTGAAATTAATCAGATGCAAGAGAAGTATAATAGTTTGGGTCAGCATATGTTAACATTTAATCATATACCTGGTGAGGAGAATCCATCTGATTTCTTGTCTTGAGGTTTACCTTATTCTAAATTTGTAAATGCTGTATCATGGTTTAAAGGACAGAGCTGGTTGGTAAATAAAGCTAATTGGCCTGTACAAAAGGCGTATATTGCTCCTGTTGAAATTACTGTGACCACTGCTCCAATAGTTTGTCCTCCCTTCTGATATAAATAGATATTCTTCTTTACCCAAACTAATCAATGTAACTAAGTTGGTGTTTAAATTTCTAAACAAGATGAATATTTCATATAAGTTTTCACATCCTCTTGAATATTGGATAAAGAGGGTACAAGAAGAAATCTATGGAAATGAGATTAAATTGATGATGGAAAGAAAAATTGTGAAAGGTTCCATAATAGAGAAATTGGGGCTGTATTTAGAGAACAGTGTAATTAGGTACAGAGGTAGGTTACAAAAATGTTGAATTGGGTGATTATGCTAAACACCCTATCTTACTACCCAAAACTCATCATCTAACAAATTTAATTCTTCTAAATTCCCATAAAAATGTAATGCATGGTGGGGTACAAGATACCTTAAATTGTATTAGGGAAACTTTCTGGATTCCACAAGGATGGGAAAGTGTAAAAAGGATGATTAAATCTTGTGTAATATGTCGCCGTGTGGATGCCAGATCCTATATGTACCCAGGTCCTCCACCAGTGTCAAATAAGCAATTTGAGTTATTTAGCAACGACCTCCGCCCAGCCGCAGTGTGGAAAATACTGTATATTCTCCAAAAATACAGTGTATTTTATATGTAAATTAGTGTAATATTATATATTTAATAAAAATTATTTTATCGAAAATGGGAAGCCCTGTGCCTGTGCAGAGGAGACTCGCCATGTTTGAACTGGGCAAGAAAATGTTAGTGAATAATCGGAAGAATTTTTGTGCTCTAGAGGTTATTTTTTGCTTAAAACCTCTCAAATAGAAGCCGAAGTTGTTGGATGTGCATCCCTGCATAACGTGAGAAATCAGGCAAAAGGACAAGACTCTAATTAAATGGAAACAGTATATTACTCCAGCTAAGTGTCTTATTTTATGTTAGATTCTGGTCAGTTTCTTGATAAATTTTAGACAGGAGTTAGACATGACACACAGTAATCTCCAGTCAAATTGGTGAGTGATATTAAGATACATTCTCCTTCTGTTATATAAATGTGTATATATATAATCATTTATTAATTTTAATATACAGTCCACCAATCTTTATATTTACCAGAATTCCTGGTGTGTATGTACATTTCATTTGTAATTATAGGTCTAGAGCAACTTGTGGACATGACAGTTGTAGGTATCAAAGGGAGACATTTTTGTGACCTATGTGTCCCAAATTCCTACTTGTCTAAGTAACGTTGATAAATAATAATTATCTGTGTTACCATTTACTGGTATGTACCTTATGAATTACATCCAAATAAATGCAATTTTCCACAATAGCTGTGCCACCCCCTTGTTGATCTGGCCTACAGTTGTGTATGGCTGTGTAACCAGGAATGGCATAGACATCTGTAGTATCAGGCTTTAGCCAGGTTTCGGTGAGAGTAATGATGGATATACTTGAATGCAGGGAATTCAGTAATGCTATGAGGTCATCGTATTGTTTACTTAAAGATCTGATATAGTAGTTAAAGACAGTTATATTTTTGTTGGCTCTGAGAAGAGCCTTTGATTGTTCTGTTGTGTAGTAATTACAGTTACTGTTTGATTCATTTAAGTCATTCAATAAGACGTTGGTGTCAGGATCAATGCTTGTTATCATAAGATTTATAGTGAATCTATAGTTAGAATTAAGTATAAGACAAAGTAAATATTCTAAAGCTATAAAATAGCACCTGAATCATTTTAACAAATGTAAAAAATTTGATCTAAGGTAGTTCTTTAAGCTAAAATAAAGGAGACAATATATAAGGGACTAAAAAAAAACTCTGTGGTGAACAAATAAAACGGTAATGAAATAAATGAACTAAGGAATATAATGGCAAAAATAGTGAATTTATTACACTTTAGCACCTGAGAATAATACCTTGATTATTTTAACAATTGTGAATATATGAACTAAGGTTGTTATATAAAGCTATAATAAAGCTAAAATAAAGGCGAAAAAATATAGGGACTAAATTAAATAATGGTAAACAAAGTTAAATTGGCAGATAGTAACTAAGATATGATTTGGGAGTAAGATCTGATTTGTTATATATAATAAGTTGACCAATTTATTGTACTATAAAAAGTAAAAATAATATGAGGTAGTTGGTAGTAGCAGCAGAAGTTAGTTTTGGGTCTTGAACAATAATGTAATTGAAATATACACTAATTGCACACACAATATAGTCACTAAGATATGAAAATAACCTGAGAGTAGGAATTGTCTTATAGCATAAAGTCTGAGCAATTAATATCACTATTGGAATATTATTTAAGGTAGTTGATACTAGCCAGTGAGGGAAGGTTCAAGGTATTGCACAGTAGTGTAGTGGGAACATACACTAGTTTGTTATTTGTTGTTTGGGAGAAAAGGGAAAATTAGGTATGATTATAAGAGAATTTTAACAGTGCTTAAGTAGGAAAGAAAAAGGTAATACAGATATTTTTAAAGAGTAAGTTATAATTATGACTGCAATTTTTAAAGGGATGAAGCAGTAAGCCAGCTGAAGGCCTCGGTCACATTACCGAAAGCTCCAGCAGTGGGTCATCATCTGGCTAAGACCCGCGTGAGTCCTGACAAACCTTACATAACCTAACCTAATCATTTGACCAAGTGGCCACTAACCCTACGTTAAAAGAGGCCAAATAATATTATTTTGGCTGTCTTTATTATGTTTTTATCTTATTTATCTTATGTCTAGTATTATTTCTGAATAAATGGTATAAGCAGATAATGTTCATTAGTAATAATATGGTCAGTATAAGAAATATTGTGGCTGAGGAACAAACTTGTTTCGAAGCAAATTGTCATCCTTGACTCTCCTATGACTTCTGTTACTCTGCTATAGCTCCCTACGCTCTGTAATAATCTTCAGAGGTAAATATAGTGAATCAGAAATAAAAAAGAAAAAAATCTGAAAGTTCACCCTAGGTTCACGCGTATATTTACCAGGGGGGTAGTCACCAGACATATATTTTCCAGGGGGGGTCATCACCAGACTTGTCATACAGCTATAATTTGCTGTAGAAACATTGTTCAAATAGCTATAATTTGCTGTTGTGAAAATTTGTCTGAACTGCCTCCATGTGAGTTGTCTACCCTAGCAAGCTCTGTTGACACTGAGCCCTGAGGTCAGTACCTCAGTCTCACAAGTGGCTTATAGGACAGATTTCCGTAAATGACTGATGTTGCAAGAAATCTTGCCTGCATGTACGAATGAAGGACTAACTTACTTGGTGTTGGAGAATATATCCCGGTCTTCAACCTCCCTAAGCTTTAGCCCCTCTGGACTTCCCCTCAGAACCACGTGCAACGGGGAACCTTAATTCCTGCAATATTCAATCGGTATTAGTGACCTGCCTGCACCTCAGAAATTCCTGTTTCCAAGGGGGGTGTATCCCCTAGTACAACTATGCAGGAAGTGACACTAGCTTTTAAGCTTAACAACGAGTAGCCACCGGCTCATACCGATCATTGGCCGTTCGACTGCACAAAGACCCACAGTTCAACTCACTCACAAATTCTCCCCAGAAACTGGCCAGAACACTGAGAAAGAAATCGAGGTCTCGTCTTACTGTATGAGCCTGACGGAAGAGGTCATCTAGAGTACTTCAGGGTGCCTCCACCAGATTCCCCCAGGGCCTAGTAAGTGTAGACACATGGGGCACCACCTTGATGTTACGGCAGTGTGCCTCGTTCGGAGTTTTGACAAAGAGAAGGCACTGCAGTCTCAAAACCCCATGCCTTGGTATCCAAACTTGGGCTGCCAGTTCTCCTTAGCTAACATAACCAAGGGTCTGCCTATATTTCTGACCTATTACTGCCTATGTTAAGGTTTTAGGTCTACATTATTATTATCTACAGTTTCCTCAATAGTCCTAATATTAGTTCACTAACAGTATAAACTACCTACCTCTTCCTCGAAGGGTAAATCTATCAATTAAAATGTACCTCCCAACCACCTTCACCTACCCGGGTGTGTGTGTGTGTGTGTGTTTTGGGTGGGCGTAAGGGCCACCCAACCCAGCCGTTCCATCCATGACATGTTGGGATCTTTGTAAGATGTATCTGCCCTGTGGAACTTTTTAGGACCGAATAAGTTTCCACATCCTCCCACTTGCGAAGGTAGGCGCTATGTCTACATCAAGTTCACCTTCCGCGAGCCCCCACGGCAGACCCTAGACACAAGTGCCATCCAGCCACTCTTGTTGAGCAGACTCTGGGCTAACTTGAACAGTCCAGTTTTCCCCACGTGGACCTCTGGTGCTGTAAACTTGTTGATTCGGATGGTCTTAGCTCCATTTCCTTTAATTTTAATATCTTTCATATGTCTAGCCTTGACTGAGCGGCTCCGTACTTTTCCACCCAGTGGCCCATATGCCCTGGTAGCCTTTCCTCCCACTGATATGAGGTTCCCTGGATTTAATGGCACTTTATCTCCCTCTTTACATACCCCATAAAAGACATTTCCCAAGGTGGCTGAGTGTTTGTCACTCCCTACCTGGTTCAGCTTCCCTGGCAGTTCATTGTGTATACTGGTACTCACGAAACCAAGACAACAGTGCATTAGTGTTCGCAATAAAGCTAACAGAATTCCTGGCTTCATATCTAGAAGTATAAATAATAGAAGTCCTCAGGTTGTTCTTCAACTCTATATATCCTTGGTTAGGCCTCATTTAGACTGTGCTGCTCAGTTCTGGTCACCGTATTGCAGAATTGATATAAATGCTCTGGAAAACGTACAGAGTAGGATGACAAAGATGATCCCATGTATCAGAAATCTTCCCTATGAGGATAGACTGAGGCCCTGAATCTGCACTCTCTCAAATGGCATAGAATTAGGGGGGATATGATTGAGGTGTATAAATGGAAAACAGGAATAAATAAAGGGGATGTAGATAGTGTGCTGAAAATTTCCAGCCAAGACAGGACTCGCAGCAATGGTTTCAAGTTGGAAAAATTCAGATTCAGAAAGGATATAGGAAAGTACTGGTTTAGTAACAGAGTTGTGGATGAGTGGAACAAACTCCAGAGTACAGTTATTCAGGCTAAAACGTTGTGTAGTTTTAAAAATAGGTTTGATAAATACATGAGTGGGTGTGGGTGGGTGTGAGTTGGATCTGACTAGCTTGTGCTGCTGGGTCTGGTGCAGTGCTTCATCCTTGAGTGGAGATGACCATACTTGGTGGGTCATTCGGCTAATCTGGGGGGATGTTACTGGTCTAATCGGGGGGGGGGGGACATGGGCCTGCTCTGCATGGGTCAGTAGGCCTTTTGCAGTGTTCCTTCTTTCTTATGTTCTTATGTTCATTATCACTACTCCCATGGCATGGCAGGGAATTCAGGTGGAATCCTGCCACCTATGATGTATCCTACTGGGGATCTGTATAAACCAATTCCTTCCTTAAAGGTCCGTCATGGAGACAGGAAGTCATCTATCTGATTGGCTCCCAACAGGATACCTACATTTCTGACTGTGTCAGTGGTAATTCCCAGGTCTGCCAGCTTCAAGCCAAGGTCTTTCAATCGCTTGGCTGCTGCAGCAAGACCTCTCGCTGTAATTGCCGTTGGTAACATCTCTACCACCAAGCCTGTAATGTCTCTTCGATGTCCACCTAATTTAGTTTTGACATCCACAACATCATAAGATTTGAGTGGGACATTAATTATAGCCACTCCCAATGTCATACAAACCTTTCTGGTGGTCTTCATTTTTAATTTAGCCACCAACTTCTTTGTTATCAAGGATACTTGTGCTCACGAGACAAAGAATAATCGGGTTGTTTCAGACCTGTGCCCATTTACAACCTCTGCCATGACTGTAGGTTGGGCAGCACCTCCGTGATTCTCACTCGAATTAGAGACTTCACTCCCACTAATCACGCTGGCTACCATTTCAGGCTTGGACTCACTTTCTCTCTCTGCCTGAGAGGTATCCCTACTAGCCTGGGGTTCCTCTAAATTATTGGGACATAGTGCAGTTTGGTGCTTACCTCTCCCATAGCCTCGACACTCACTGAGCTAGGCAGCACAATCTCTGGCAAAGTGTTCCCTACAACATTTAAAGCAGAGTCTCAACTCCTTTAGTCTCTGTTGCCTACTGCTCAGTGTTGTATACTCAGAGCAACTCGTGCTAGTGTGTTCGCCTTCACAGATCACACATATTCTGGCATGAGGGCCTCTGAGGTTCTGCTTAGAGGTTTTTGCCTTAGACATTTCTTTACCATAGTACACTCCAACGTTAGTCATATGAGCTTTAGACTGATCTCCAGAGATCTTTGAGTAACTGTCTATGTTTTTATGTGGTGATGGTGGTGACTCTTCTCTCACCCCTATACTCAAATGAGAAATGAGATCTCCCAACGACTCAACAATTTGTTATAACGTGAACCGGTTTATCTGATATTTCAAATGCAACTTGTGAACTTTTTTTTTATATTTTATTTAAAACAGTGCGATACAAATGACAGAAATATATTAAAATGATACACAACAAAAGATTACTGCACTAGAATCGCACTTAACCCGAGACCTAATAACGAGACCATACAGTACAGTGGTAATACACACTCACACACACCACACCGTATGTTACATTGATATTACACTCACACACAACACACCGTATATTACAGTAATAATACACTCTCACACACAACACACCGTATATTACAGTAATAATACACTCTCACACACAACACACCGTATATTACAGTGGTAATACACTCTCACACAACACAACGTATATTACAGTGGTAATACACTAACACACAACACAACGTATATTACAGTGGTAATACACTCTCACACAACACACCATATATTAGAGTGGTAATACACTCACACACAAAACACCGTATATTACAGTGATAATACACTCTCACACACAACACACCGTATATTACAGTGATAATACACACTCACACACAACACACCGTATATTACAGTGGTAATACACTCTCACACACAACACACCGTATATTACAGTGATAATACACACTCACACACAACACACCGTATATTACAGTGATAATACACTCTCACACACAACACACCGTATATTACAGTGATAATACACACTCACACACAACACACCGTATATTACAGTGATAATACACACTCACACACAACACACCGTATATTACAGTGATAATACACTCTCACACACAACACACCGTATATTACAGTGGTAATACACTCTCACACACAACACACCGTATATTACAGTGGTAATACACACTCACACACAACACACCGTATATTACAGTGGTAATACACTCTCACACACAACACACCGTATATTACAGTGATAATACACTCTCACACACAACACACCGTATATTACAGTGATAATACACTCTCACACACAACACACCGTATATTACAGTGGTAATACACTCTCACACACAACACACTGTATATTACAGTGGTAATACACTCTCACACACAACACACCGTATATTACAGTGGTAATACACACTCACACACAACACACCGTATATTACAGTGATAATACACTCTCACACACAACACACCGTATATTACAGTGGTAATACACACTCACACACAACACACCGTATATTACAGTGGTAATACACACTCACACACAACACACTGTATATTACAGTGATAATACACTCTCACACACAACACACCGTATATTACAGTGATAATACACACTCACACAACACACCGTATATTACAGTGATAATACACTCTCACACACAACACACCGTATATTACAGTGGTAATACACTCTCACACACAACACACCGTATATTACAGTGGTAATACACTCTCACACACAACACACCGTATATTACAGTGATAATACACTCTCACACACAACACACCGTATATTGCAGTGGTAATACACTCTCACACACAACACACCGTATATTACAGTGATAATACACTCTCACACACAACACACCGTATATTACAGTGATAATACACTCTCACACACAACACACCGTATATTACAGTGATAATACACTCTCACACACAACACACCGTATATTACAGTGGTAATACACTCTCACACACAACACACCGTATATTACAGTGGTAATACACTCTCACACACAACACACCGTATATTACAGTGATAATACACTCTCACACACAACACACTGTATATTACAGTGGTAATACACTCTCACACACAACACACCGTATATTACAGTGGTAATACACTCTCACACACAACACACCGTATATTACAGTGGTAATACACTCTCACACACAACACACCGTATATTACAGTGGTAATACACTCTCACACACAACACACCGTATATTACAGTGGTAATACACTCTCACACACAACACACCGTATATTACAGTGGTAATACACTCTCACACACAACACACCGTATATTACAGTGGTAATACACTCTCACACACAACACAGTGTATATTACAGTGGTAATACACTCTCACACACAACACACCGTATATTACAGTGGTAATACACTCTCACACACAACACAGTGTATATTACAGTGGTAATACACTCTCACACACAACACACCGTATATTACAGTGGTAATACACTCTCACACACAACACAGTGTATATTACAGTGGTAATACACTCTCACACACAACACACCGTATATTACAGTGGTAATACACTCTCACACACAACACACCGTATATTACAGTGGTAATACACTCTCACACACAACACAGTGTATATTACAGTGGTAATACACTCTCACACACAACACAGTGTATATTACAGTGGTAATACACTCTCACACACAACACACCGTATATTACAGTGGTAATACACTCTCACACTCAACACACCGTATATTACAGTGATAATACACTCTCACACACAACACACCGTATATTACAGTGATAATACACTCTCACACACAACACACTGTATATTACAGTGATAATACACTCTCACACACAACACACCGTATATTACAGTGGTAATACACTCTCACACACAACACACCGTATATTACAGTGGTAATACACTCTCACACACAACACACCGTATATTACAGTGATAATACACTCTCACACACAACACACTGTATATTACAGTGATAATACACACTCACACACAACACACCGTATATTACAGTGGTAATACACTCTCACACACAACACACCGTATATTACAGTGGTAATACACTCTCACACACAACACACCGTATATTACAGTGATAATACACTCTCACACACAACACACCGTATATTACAGTGGTAATACACTCACACAACAACACACCGTATATTACAGTGATAATACACACTCACACACAACACACCGTATATTACAGTGATAATACACTCTCACACACAACACACCGTATATTACAGTGATAATACACACTCACACACAACACACTGTATATTACAGTGATAATACACACTCACACACAACACACCGTATATTACAGTGATAATACACACTCACACACAACACACTGTATATTACAGTGATAATACACACTCACACACAACACACCGTATATTACAGTGATAATACACACTCACACACAACACACTGTATATTACAGTGATAATACACTCTCACACACAACACACCATATATTACAGTGGTAATACACTCTCACACACAACACACCGTATATTACAGTGGTAATACACTCTCACACACAACACACCGTATATTACAGTGGTAATACACTCTCACACACAACACACCGTATATTACAGTGATATTGTTTTATTTGTTAAAGAACATCTCTAACAAGGTTACATATTACCAAACATCAAACACTGGAAATTATGAAGATTGTACAATAAAACAGAGGTAAAAAAACAAACAAACACGCACAATGACACACACAAGCACACACGTTACACAACATGAGACTACATCAGGCACATACTAGGTGAGGTTTCTGCCTGTCAAACACGTATGCAAGACTAATTCTAAGATCTCAGGTGCTTAACCGAGCACCAAGATACTCAAACATTAATTTTGGCGATTATCACGAGATCTTAACATACATAGGTATTTAGTATTCAAAGAAGGAAACGGGATAATACTAAAAGTCACTATAAAAACATCCAATATAACAAAACAAAACTACGATGTGATATTTTACATCTCAGCAAAACAAAGAAAAATAATGCAAGTAGTTACATGTAATATAATATTACTGAAAAGCACACTGTAACACAGCATAACATATAACATAAAATAAAAACCAATTACTTATGCTAGGAAACACTTTTTACCACTTACAATTGAATCAAAAACAGTAAAGACACCTATAACATATTTGAGTCACATTGAAAATTTTCATCATAAAGTCCTTGAAATGATTTATACATGATAAAATATGCAATCGTAGTGCTACACCTTTCTAAATGATAACTGTGTAGTACCTGAAACCCTCGGGGTAATAACCCTATTGCCTCTAGATATCAAAACTCAATTATACATCCATATAAACAGCTCTCCATGCTCACACCCAAGTCTAGGAAAATAGCCCGTCGTATCCCCTTACCCATTTTGCAAATCCCATAAATCCCTTAATGTGAAATTTCGATAACCCTCACTAAAATCTCTCTCCCATCTCCCTCCATACACCCCTTTATTTCTACACTGTGTCCTATAAAAAGTTGCTGCCAACGCATTAATTCTTGCACGCACGTCCGCCTCCCTCATAGCCCACATCATATATATATAATCCGTAATCATATACCCAATCGCATTCTCAACCCTTTTATTCACCCCAGTTATATCTAAACTTAAAACCCTCAAGACCTGCAAACCCCCTCCCCCCACTAACCTTAAAACCTTACCCATCCAAACCCTTATAAGTTCAATACAATCGCAAAAATACACCGTATGATAAATAGTCGCCAATCCTCCACAATCCTTGCATTCCCCATCCTCTCGTATTCTCTTATAGAATAAAACCATTCCTGACGGCAAGATTCCATGTAAAAATCTATACATAACTTCTCTGACTTTAGGTTTTAAACGCAATTTGTTTAAACGCCCCCAAATATTACGCCAATCATACATCGGATAAACTCCTTCTACCGCCGCTACCAGAGCCTTACCATCTGCCCTATCAAGATTTCTCAATTTAATTTGTGAAAGTGATCCCTCACGTTTATGAAGACCCGTAACATTGCCTCACCCTATCATGAACTCCCTACCCCCCCCCACCACCACCATCGCATATCCTGATGTATCCTATGAAGACCGTCTTCTTTCGCCCCCCCCCTCCCGCTTATAACTATGTTTTAAATACATACTTATTATCCTCTTTTCGACATCTATAAGACCCAGCCCTCCACGGCCAACCGGGAGTGTGACAACCGCTCTACTTAACCATTCGCTCCCTGTTCCCCAAATGAATCTAAAAACACTTTTTTGTAACCTTTTTAACTCACAACGAAGTATCGGAAATATTACTGTAACATGCCATAGTTTACTATATAATAGCACATTCGTTGTAATCACCCTTTGTTGCAAACTTAAATTAGCAGCTCTTAAACCACTGAGGCGCTTCAGAACACTATCAACGATACGCACGGAATTTATTTGTTGTGCTGACTTGATATCATTTACATAAACGATCCCACATATCTTTATTTGGTCCACCCTTTCCCACCTTTCAGCAACCATTCCTTCCTCACGTGACCCTTTTCCAAGATTCATATACTTTGTTTTCCCCATATTAATCGTCATGCCAGAAGCCTTTTCAAAAACTTTCACTAACTTTTCTACCCGAAGCAAATCCATGTTTTCTCTCACCAAAATCGTCGTATCGTCGACATATCCAACAATGCCCGCTCCCCCACCCCTTACATTACCCATCCCATTTGCTTCCAATAAAACCCTTATCCCTCTATAAAAGGGATCTTGAAAACAAGCAAAAAAAATTTGTGAAAGGGGACAACCTTGACGCAAACCCCTTCCCATCTGAATTCGATCTCCCAACCTCCCATTCACCTGCACACGCAAGGTTGCCTCCTGATACATTAATTTGGCCCATGATATAATTTCCGCCCCAAACCCCTGCCATCTCATGATCTTCCATAACGTCTCCCGTTCCACACTATCATATGCCGCCTCCCAATCTATAGCCAATACCCCCCCCCTCCCAATCTTACTCTTTCTTCAATAAAACTTCTAATCATACCGTGACCTTCATACATAGACCTGTTCGGCACCCCATATTGTCCCTTGTCAATCACTTTGCCCAGGACTTTTTTTATTTTGTTAGCCAAGATCCTTCCAAAAAATTTATAGTCCCCACATAATAACGAGATTGCACGATAATCTTTAACCGTTAATGGCTCACCTTTAGGAACTAGGACGACCACAGCCAACCTTTGTTGTTCCCCTAAAACCCCATCCCGCTTCATTATATTGAATAAACGTACCAAAAACCCCTTTAAAACGTTCCAACTTTGAAGATAAAAGTCGCTGGGCAACCCATCAATTCCTGGTGCCTTACCTAATTGCGCCCCAGATAAAGCCTCCCAAGTCTCACACTCCGTTATCGGCCCTCCCAACATCAAACGATCATGCTCCATCAGCTCACACTGCACAAACCTACCGATTGACTGCAATGCAATTTCACTTATTCCAACACTTTGCGTTTTCAATTTAACCCAAGCATCAATATACCCACTCATACCCTCCGTCGTCGTCAACACCTGATTCACTCTATACCCCTGCATACCTACCTGAACATTCAACCCCATTAACTCCATTGCTTTGCGACGTCTGTGTTGATTCCTCAACACACACGCCGACGGCCGATCTCCCCACAAAACCTCTTCGATTCCACCCTTAAGCCTTTCCCCATCAAACCTTTCGTTTTGTAAATTTCTTAGTTGCTCCTTGATTCTTTCAATTTCTATAACAGGATAATTAGCATTCACTTGTACATAGCAGTCGCACAACTGCCCCTCTAAATATCGTTGGAAACCATACTGTAACTGATTATATCTCACTCCCTGACTAATATAATATTCCTTAATTCGCTTTTTGGCTATCGTTTCCCACCAATTAACCAAAGCCACATCTCCAGGTGCTTCAACCACAAGGCGTTCCCACATATGCCCAAAAGACAAACGACTTTCCTCTCTCTTCAATAACTTTACATTTAATTTCCAAAATGATGGACCCCTTCTAGGCACACCCTCAATATCTACATCCATTACAACTCCTCTATGATCCGAAAATACCACATTTATCACACTCACTCTCCGCACTGTAACCGCACTAGACACGTACATTCTATCCAATCTCGCCGCATAATCTCGTCTAATGAAAGTATGCTCCACCATGCCACCCCCCCCACACACATCCATTAAACCCACACTCGTCAATAAATCTCCCAGGAACCCCAAGCAACAACCCGCTCCTCGAGGCTCCACATCTTTTCGTCGTATTACACAATTCCAGTCGCCCCTATTATCGCTACATTTGGTAAACTACGTAGATAATATACTAATACATCTTGTACAAAATGAGTTTTAAGTCGTACATCTCCCTCGGCCAGCCCATATACACATACAAAACTTATGTGTACTCTACCCCATAAACCATCCACCCTAATCACTCTCCCCTCCCCCCTTTCACTATGGCATACTACAAACGGGCTATTTTCCTTTACCAGAATGGCGACGCCTCCTTTTAACCTCGTCGCATATTCCATATACACATCGTAACCATCTATTTCTAACTCATATCCAATTCTGTAATTGTGTTCTTGGATAAATACCACATTCACATCTAGACGCACCAAAAATTCATTAAACCACTTTCGCTTCCGCTCAGATCTCAAACCGTTAATATTTATTGTCAAAACCTTAAAGTCAATTAATGGGATTTTCCTTTGGTTCTAGGTATAGACTTTTCACTTATACATTTTACACATCTATCCCTATCCCCTTTTTTGGGAATCACCTTGATAAACTCTTGTTTCGTGGATTCACTGTTCCCTTTCCTCTGTATATCCGCCCAAGACTTTTTCCCTGGCCTTTGGGCAGGAGTAAGCACGTCGTCTGAGTCTGGTGGGGTCGCAGTTCGCTTTCGCGTCCTACCCTCCACCTGCATTGGGATTTCTTTAGTACTATCATGATGCACCTCCACTTCTGCTATATTCACCATCATACCATGCGACACACCAGACTCAATGCTTTCATCCGTCGCCTCACCATGATGCTCAACTGATCCCAAATTTGCACCTGGATCCTCCACACAGTTGACGATCGACTCGTCTAACAATACATCCAGTGCCTTCACTAAAGACGCCGCTACATCCTCGTCCCCCATAGTGGGCAGAGTCTCTTCAAATACTTTATTTATGTCCAGTGACGGTGATTCTTCTCGCTGTTTTGCATCCTCCAAAGCATTCTCCTGCGCTTTTTCTACCTCTTCACTCCAAGATGTCCATTGTCGAGACGGGTGAGCATAAGACTGTTCTCGTCCCTCAACTTCCTCGACCTCTTCCGGTTGTTGCTGTTGCGATATTTGGAGATTCCCACGACACTTACCACACTGTGCCGCTATGTGGTCATACGACCCACACAGCCAACACGTACGACGTTGCCCCGCATATGTTACATATACTTGAGTTTGAAATGCTTGCAACATAATATAGGACGGTATGGGACGGCGTAAGGTCATTTTGACTGAATATGTTCCCTCCAAACTTCCAGCATAAGGTCCAGCGGCCCACCGACCTGCAGAGGCCATATGAACCATACCATAATTACGTAGTTCATCTTTTATAACAAATTCATTCGCCTCAAAAGGCACATTCCTTATTTTAACCCATGTGTAGTGTCGTGATACATCATGAAGACGTACTGATACAGCTGAATTGACGGCTATAATGGTCTCTTGATACTTATCCACCACCGCTTCATAAACATTTGCTGACGTCATTTTAACGAAGATCCGTGTCGTCCCATTTAGTGCTACACCACATATCTCTTCATTTGCGATACCGTAGGTATCACGGATAATCGCCGGTAGTAACAAGTCCATCGTGGCTCCAGTGACAGCCCCACGGGTCAACTCAACGCAAACAGTGTTGATGCGCCTGTAGCTATGCAGCGCCATGTTGGTAAATGAGCAGCGCACGTCCTCACTTCTCAAAGGTTGTGACGAACTGTCTTGTGAACTGTAGTGCTAGCCAATTTCCTCTGAATCACCTGACTAATGATCCATTCTGAATCATCTTCATCATGTAAATCTCTGAAACTATTTGTCAAGCTCATAATTTCAATGCTGAACTTCTCTAGGCTCTGACAGTCATGTCGGCAAGCCTCTAGATCCAACCACCAAAAAAGTATAGCAATATTTATCTCTTCAGTGTTACCAAACATGTCCTTTAACTGGTCTTTGGCATGTTGGTAATTAGTGTCAGTAATCTGGTAGTGCCGGACCAAGTCTAGGGCTTTACCTTTGAGCTGTGATCGTAAATACTGCAATTTGACAGCATCTGACAAATTGTTTCTGTCATCTATCTGGGTTTTAAAACTGATTCCAGAAAGCAATATAGTCTGTTAGGGCCACGTCAAATGTCGGTAAATTCAACTGGGGCAACCTGGGCAACATATTGACAGGTGTGTGGCTGCTCGTGGTACCTGCGGTGTTCGACACTTCACTTGGCTTAATAGCCTTTAATGTGCTTAACTTATCTTTGTACATATTCATCTCCTGGTGACAATCTACATCATCCTTGGTGAATTCGTCCTGAGCTTGCCGAAGACTGTCCTAAGATTCGCCATCCTCAATAGCCTGAATCTCATATGCTGTGAATGCTCGTTACTCGTAGGCTTCCCATTTTTCGCCAAATGCTTCAAGCAGTCTTGCAAATCATCGCAGTCTACTTTACTGCATTGACTAGTAGCCTTACACCTGTTGCACGTTCTGTTCAGATGTCCTTTGTATGCAGCCACTGATCGTTTTAATTTTGCTAACACTGAACCAGACTCTGCTGCATTCTCATCTGCCATTGTCGAGGTTTAAATAGGAGTGCGACACTAATTGTACTTTAGTTGTCAGAACACTTTTGTCTGTTGTAATCATTTTTGTAAGGGTGAATTGGGAATTTGTGATTTAACTCATTTTGTGTACCTTTTTATATAATTTCTACCTTGTATTGTAGTGTTTTGAATAAAATATAAAAAAAAAAATTGTACTTTAGTCAGCGCAACCCACAGCACGACCCGGTGTTAGGCAAGAATGAATAAGTCTCAAGGCTCCTCGACAAGCTTAAGGACTCTATTATATTGACTCTTCTCTGAATCAAAATGTACACTGTTAGCTCTCAAACCCCAACTGAATTGTATATTGATGTAAAAGCTTAACCCAGCAATTTCCTGTGATACGTCAGCAAATAATTACAGTACTTAAGCTAGTCTCTGGTGTAAATCACAAATCCCACATTAAAATGAGTTGAAGACAATGAAAATCACACAATAAAAATGCAGTCTTTACAAAAATCACTTGATTAGCACAAATAAATTCAACAATTCAACTTGTGAAACAATAAATAAATAATGTGTAAACAGCTTGGCCTAACTGTGCCCAGCTTACTCAGTCTAGTGTGGTTGGTTGGATAAGGTAAATCCTAACCTAACTAGTGTGCAATAGCCTAAACCTGACTTTAGAATTCACTGTAAATAATAACTAGGTTAAATCTGTCCTAGCTACTATAACTGTTGTAAATATTGCACAACCCTAGCCTAACTGTGGCTACCTTGCAAATCCACTGTAACTAATTAACACACAAGTTTCCTACTCTGGTTTACTTGTAATCACTGTAAATAATTAAATTCACAAGCTTCTCTAGCCTACATGGTCTGCCTGTAAATTACTGTAAATAATAACTGTGAATAGTCAGCTTGGCCTAGCTTCTGTGTAAGTCTCTGGGCCTAGGTGTGCTAACTTAACCTAACTTTCTTAAGCTCTGGTTCCTAACTGTGGCCTAGCTATGTTAACCTTGCTATTCCACATCTGGTTTGAAGGACCACTTGTGAAAATTTGAATGGACTGCCTCCATGTGAGTCGCCTACCCTGGCAAGCTCTGTTGACACCGAGCCCTGAGGTCGTTACCTCAGCCTCACAAGTGGCTTACAGGACAGATTTCCATAAATGACTGATGTTGCAAGAAATCTCTCCTGCATGCACAAATGAGGGACTAACTTACTTGGTGTTGGAGAATATATCCAGGTCTTAAACCTCCCTAAGGTTTAGCCCCTCTGGACTTCCCCTCAGAACCACACGCATCATTATTAATGATCTGCAATGCGGTATCAAAATCTCGTGCCTTGGCATTCAAACTTGGGCTGCCAGTTCTCCCTAACTAACATAACCTAGGGTCTGCCTATATTACATACCTATTACTACCTATGTTACGGTCTTAGGTCTACATTATTATTATCTACACTTGCATCAATAGTCCTAATATTAGTTCACTGACAGTATAAACTACCTACCTCTTCCCCGAAGGGTAAATCTATCATTTAAAATGTTCCTCCCAACCACCTTCACCAACCCGGGTGTGTGTGTGTGTTTTGGGTGGGTGTAAGGGTCACTCAACCCAGCCGTTCCATCTGTGACATGCTGGGATCTTCATACGATGTATCTACCCTGTGGAACTTTTTAGGACCTATTAAGTTTCTGCCAAGTGAGTGTACAATGAAAACCTGTAATTGTTTTACATGATGGTAAGATTGCTGGTGTCTTTTGTCTGTCTCATAAACATGCAAGATTTCAGGTATGTCTTGTTACTTCTACTTGCACGTAGGTCACACTACACATACATGTACAAGCATATATATACACACCCCTCTAGGTATTCTTCTATTTTCTTTCTAGTTCTTGTTCTTGTTTATTTCCTCTTATCTCCACGGGGAAGTGGAACAGAACTCTTTCTCCGTAAGCCATGCATGTTGTAAGAGGCAACTAAAATGCCGGGAGCAAAGGACTACTAACCCCTTCTCCCGTATAAATTACTAAACTTAAGAGAAACTTTCGTTTTTCTTTTTGGGCCACCCTGCCTTGGTGGGATATGGCCGGTGTGTTGAAATAAAAGAAAGTTTCTACAGCTGTAACATTCGCTGCCTGGATGAGGTAGAGTGCGGTCATGCTTAGCACCTCTTTACTGTTTATGCAGATGTGCTACTCAGAGACAACATTGTGCTGGGTGTGCTCCGGAGAGTGAATACGGTGGGCATAGAGCTCATCAGTTGGGCATTAATGTCTACGTCAGCCGAGGTGCTGTTGCCAAAGATTATACGAGAGGCATACGGCATCAGGGACGAAGACTTATATGGAGTGGCACTAAATGGTGCTGGTGGATCGTTTACAAGATGTATGTATTAACGTGACGCCGGCAATAAGGGTCAGGTTGGCGGATGTATCGCATCATTATACGTGGGTAAAGCTCCATAACGCCTTTTGAGGCTGACAAAGCTGATATTTGATGTGTCTTCGAATGATATTGGACTGTTCACCTAGCCTAACCTGGGTGGTGGATGGGTGAGAGAGTGGCGTTTGTGTGTGTATATACCCCAGCTGAAAGTGATGCAAAAATGTAGATGGATTTCGTGTGTCAAGAACTTGTGTACTTCCTACTCATGTTACCGTCCATAGTGATTGTTGGGGGAGGATTGGAATTGTGTAGTTAAGAGGGTAGACATGGAACCCAGGTGAGCAGGGTATTTTCTTCAATCTTAGGGGGGTCTTTTTAGGGATGTCCAGTTAAGAGATGCATTTGGGGGAGGTATGTGGGAGGTGGTGCATACTTTTGTATGGAGGGGATATGTGGCTCAGTTGGACAGGATATATCTATCGCAGAGGGTTTTGGTTGAGTCTTTTAAAATCATTGAGATGGCATGTTCTGATCATAGGGCGATAATGGTGGAGGTGGGGTGGGAGGCTTTGGCTCATAGGCATAGGAGTTATTGGAATCTGAATATGATGGTTCTGTGGGATGGAGAAGGATTGGAAGGTTTTGCAGTATCAATTTTACGTGAGGGAGGGCAAATGAATTAATCAATTGTGGTATGGCTTATCAAATTACTTGGAATCAAGATTATGGGAATGTTACACGGAGGGGGGGGGGAAGGGTGGCTGGGGATTGCACAGTACTAGCTCCCATCTTGTTCCTCATCCTCATATCCGACATAGACAAGGATGTCAGCCACAGCACCATGTCTTCCTTTGCAGATGACACCCGAATCTGCATGACAGTGTCTTCCATTGCAGACACTGCAAGGCTCCAGGCGGACATCAACCAAATCTTTCAGTGGGCTGCAGAAAACAATATGAAGTTCAACGATGAGAAATTTCAATTACTCAGATATGGTAAACATGAGGAAATTAAATCTTCATCAGAGTACAAAACAAATTCTGGCCACAAAATAGAGCGAAACACCAACGTCAAAGACCTGGGAGTGATTATGTCGGAGGATCTCACCTTCAAGGACCATAACATTGTATCAATCGCATCTGCTAGAAAAATGACAGGATGGATAATGAGAACCTTCAAAACTAGGGAGGCCAAGCCCATGATGACACTCTTCAGGTCACTTGTTCTATCTAGGCTGGAATATTGCTGCACTCTAACAGCACCTTTCAAGGCAGGTGAAATTGCCGACCTAGAAAATGTACAGAGAACTTTCACGGCGCGCATAACGGAGATAAAACACCTCAATTACTGGGAGCGCTTGAGGTTTCTAAACCTGTATTCCCTGGAACGCAGGAGGGAGAGATACATGATTATATACACCTGGAAAATCCTAGAGGGACTAGTACCGAACTTGCACACGAAAATCACTCACTACGAAAGCAAAAGACTTGGCAGACGATGCACCATCCCCCCAATGAAAAGCAGGGGTGTCACTAGCACGTTAAGAGACCATACAATAAGTGTCAGGGACCCGAGACTGTTCAACTGCCTCCCAGCACACATAAGGGGGATTACCAACAGACCCCTGGCAGTCTTCAAGCTGGCACTGGACAAGCACCTAAAGTCAGTTCCTGATCAGCCGGGCTGTGGCTCGTACGTTGGTTTGCGTGCAGCCAGCAGCAACAGCCTGGTTGATCAGGCACTGATCCACCAGGAGGCCTGGTCACAGACCGGGCCGCGGGGGCGTTGACCCCCGAAACTCTCTCCAGGTAGTGGAGGAAATACAAATGTTGAAGGAAAGGAAAAGGGATTTGCAAGAAGAGCAATTTGCAGAGGTACGGGTACAGGCGGGGTAGGAAGAGGTGCTCTGGGGAGACATGACATTGCCTTGCATGCTGCGAGGCCAGTAGCTGTGACAGCAAATGACTGCAATCCCGGGATTACAAGTCATTTCTCGTTGAGGGGAATTTGACCGGGTCAGGTATTATGGGAAACAAAGGGGATGAGTGCATATGCGGATAGATAGCATGAGGGGTATTGGGAAAGTCTTGGGGTGGATGGGGAGATTCTTGGGTGGGTGTATGGGTATGTTCAGTGCAAAATGTGGAGGAGTGATTGGGAGGCACTGGGAGGGGTCATTGAAGAGGAGGAGATATGGAGAGCACTTATGGACACAAGTAAGGGAAAGGTGCCCGTGATAGATGGTTTACCTTATGAATTTTATGAACAACACTGGGAGATGCTTAGGGGATTCCTAGTTAGATTACTGAATGCAGTGAAAGACGGAGGTAAGATGGGAGAAACGCAGGTAATGGTGGTGGTGGTGTTGGTTCCAAAGAGGAAAAAGCAGAGTACCCTGGAGGTTACCTGGAGAGAGTTCCCAGGGTCAATGCCCTGCGGCCTGGTCTGTGACCAGGCCTCCTGGTGGATCAGAGCCTGATCAACCAGGCTGTTACTGCTGGTTGCACGCAAACCAACGTACGAGCCACAGCCCGGCTGGTCAGGTACCGACTTTAGGTGCTTTTCCAGTGCCAGCTTGAAGACTGCCAGGGGTCTATCGATAATCCCCCTTATGTATGCTGGGAGGCAGTTGAACAGTCTTGGGCCCCTGACGCTTATTGCATTGTCTCTTAACGTGCTAGTGACACCCCTGCTTTTCATTGGGGGTATGTTGCATCGTCTGCCAAGTCTTTTGCTTTCATTGTGAGTGATTTTCGTGTGAAGGTCAATACTAGTCCCTCTAGGATTTTCAAGGAGTATATAATCATGTATCTCTCCCACCTGCATTCCAGGGAGTACAGGTTCAGGAATTTCAAGTGCTCCCAGTAATTGAGGTGTTTTATCTCCGTTATGCGTGCCTTGAATGTTCTCTGTACATTTTCCAGGTCAGCAATTTCACCTGACTTGAAAGGTGCTGTTAGTGTGCAGCAATATTCCAGCCTAGATAGAACAAGTGACCTGAAGAGTGTCATCATGGGCTTGGCATCCCTAGTTTTGAAGGTTCTCATTATCCATCCTGTCATTTTTCTAGCAGATGCGATTGATGCAATGTTATTGTCCTTGAAGGTGAGATCCTCAGACATGATCACTCCCAGGTCTTAGACGTTGGTGTTTCGCTCTACTTTGTTGCCAGAATTTGTTTTGTACTCTGATGAAGTTTTAATTTCCTCGCGTTTACCATATCTGAGTAATTGAAATTTCTCATTGTTGAACTTCTTATTGTTTTCTGCAGCCAACTGAAAGATTTGGTTGATGTCCAACTGGAGCCTTGCAGTGTCTGCAATGGAAGACACTGTCATGCAGATTCGGGTGTCATCTGCAAAGGAAGACACTGCGCTATGGCTGACATCCTTCTCTATGTCAGATATGAGGATGAGAAACAAGATGGGAGCGAGTACTGTGCCTTGTGGAACAGAGCATTTCACCGTAGCTGCCTCGGACTTTACTCTGTTGACTACTACTCTTTGTGTTCTGTTTGTGAGGAAATTATAGATCCATCTACCAACTTTTCCTGTTATTCTTTTAGCACGCATTTTGTGTGCTATTACGCCATGGTCACACTTGTCGAAGGCTTTTGTAAAGTCTGTATATATTACATCTGCATTCTTTTTGTCTTCTAGTGTATCTAGGACCTTGTCGTAGTGATCCAATAGTTGAGACAGACAGGAGCGACCTGTTCTAAACCCATGTTGCCCTGGGTTGTGTAATTGATGGGTTTCTAGATTCAATTCAATTCAATTCAATTCAAAGTTTATTCTCTATAAAGATTACAATGTTGAATTTACAGAATTTGGTTATTGTGTGGTTTACATGTAATTAAGTAATGATTACAGAGTGTACCACTAGACGCCTAGCATGGCTAGGCATTTCGGGCAGACTTAGTGTAATTCATTATTTTAAAATATTACAAATTATGAGGTAAGTTTGTATTATGGCCAAGTGACTAAATACTAGTTTGTGAGTTTAGCAATGTGAATGCTTTTGTTTTGACACAGTACATAGTTTCAGTATTGGAGTATCATAGGATTCATTATTTTAAGATTGAGATTAATATTTCTGTTTATGGTCAAATGGGTGAGTGAGTGTAAGTGTGAACCACCAGGTGGTATTCGTGTAGTTAGTTGATGGGGTGTATCAGGGAGATAAGATGTTTTCTAAGGGTAGTTTTGAAGGTGATGAATGTGTCTGCAGTTCTAGAGTTCTCAGGTAGGGTGTTCCAGATTTTAGGGCCTTTGACATACTTTGAATTTTTGTGAAGGTTTAGTCGGACACGAGGAATGTCGTAGAGATGTTTGTGTCTGGTGTTATGCCTATGGGTTCTGTCACAACTATCAAGAAAGCGTTTTAGGTCAAGATTGATATTGGAGTTTAAGGTCCTGTAGAAGTAAATTACACAGTAGTAAGTGTGGATGTATTGAACAGAGAGTAAGTTTAGATCTATGAAGAGTGGGGGGGGTGTTGCCAGGGATGGGATTTATTGATTATTCTTACTGCAGCTTTTTGTTGGGTTATTATTGGCTTTAGGTGTGTTGCTGCAGTTGATCCCCAAGCACAAATAGCATAGGTGAGGTATGGATAAATAAGTGAGTGGTATAGTGTGAGAAGGGCATTTTGCGGCACGTAGTATCGTATCTTGGAGAGGATCCCAACCGTTTTGGATACTTTTTTGGTTATGTGTCGGATATGGGTGCTGAAATTCAGGTTGTTGTCAAGGTATAGGCCTAGGAATTTGCCCTCATTATGTCTGGTAATTAGAGTGTTGTCGATCATAATGTTAATTTGTGCATCTCCTGCTCTGCTACCAAACATAATATAGTAGGTTTTGTCAGTGTTAAGCGTAAGTTTATTGGCTGTCATCGAAGTCGATATTTTGATCAGCTCCTCGTTAGCAATGGTGTTGAGGGTGGCAAGATTAGGGTGAGAGATGACATAAGTCGTGTCGTCAGCAAAGAGAATGGGTTTCAGGTGTTGGGATACGTTTGGAAGATCATTGATGTATATGAGGAAGAGCAGGGGACCAAGGACACTTCCCTGCGGAACTCCAGTATCAAGTGGCCGTGTTGTTGATGCTGTGTCTTTAATGGTGACATACTGATACCTATTAGTAAGGTAAGATTTGAAATAAGCAAGCGCATGGCCTCTTATCCCGTAATGATCAAGTTTGTGGAGTAGGATGTCATGGTCTACTGTGTCAAAAGCTTTTCTTAGGTCAATAAAAATTCCAAGTGGATATTCCTTATTTTCCAATGCTGTGTAAAGCAGATCTAGCACTTTTATGATTGCATCATTAGTGCTTTTATTTTTCCTGAATCCAAATTGGCAGGGGTTGAGTATGTTTTGTGCTGTTATAAATGAATATAGTCTCCTGTGCACGAGTTTCTCAAAGATTTTGGATAGCAATGGTAAGTTTGATATTGGCCAATAGTTGTTTAAGTCTGTAGGGTCACCACCTTTATGTATTGGTGTAACCCTTGCCATCTTGAGTAGTTTCGGGAAGGTGCTAGTTTCTAGTGACTTGTTAAAAACTAATGAAATAGCATGCGAAAGGATATGGGCTGCTCGCTTGTACAGTAATGGTGGGACATTAGACAGATTCCCTGAGTTGTTTTTAAGTGACTTTATAATCTCGGTGACTTCCGAGGGCTCAGTTGGTGCAAGATAGAAGGAATTTGGGAAATTCCCATCTAGGTAGTCCCCAGCATGGGCATTGGTATGTGGGATTTTATTGGCGAGATTAGATCCTATGGTTGAGAAGAAGTCGTTTATCTTGTTAGCTGTGTCAGTGGGATGTAGTGGTGTTTCATTAGGTTTAGTTAGGACAATATTCTTTGTTTTTTTCAGTTTGTGGGTCCCTAGAATCTGAGAGAGTGTTTTCCAGGTCTTTTTTATATCTCCTCTAGTGTCTGTGAATCTACTGGAGTAGTATAGTTGTTTGGCTTTCTTTATTAATTTGGTGAGAACTGATGAATAGTGTTTAAGAATATCTTTGTGTATCAAGCCCTCTCTATATTGCTTTTCATATTGGTGTTTCTTGTCAATGGATTTCAGAATGGTGCTGGTTAGCCATGGGCAACCAAGCCGTTTGTTTGTGATCTGTTTCGTTTTTATAGGACAATGTTTGTTGTATAGTCTAAGTAATTTGTTAAGAAAAATGTCTGTCCAGTCATCAATACCATTGGCCTTGGAGAATTCTGTAGGCCAGTCAACAATCTCTAGGTCAGCTGTGAACTTCCTTATTGAGGCCTCGTCATGGAGTCTAAATGAGACTTTGTTGTATTCAAGTGGTGGTTTACTAATGTTTGTCAGGAGGAAAGTAGGGTAGTGGTCTGTAGTGCTATCTGTGATTATCCCTGATTTAAGGGGGGCTAGTATATTGGTCCATATGTGGTCTATTATGGTTGCACTTGTCTCAGTGAGCCACGTTGGTTTAGTTATTGTTGGTATGAGAAGTGTGTTGTTCATATTGTTGATGAAATCAATTACAGGCTGATCATCTAGTAAGCCAAGGTTGATGTTGAAGTCTCCAGCTAAGAGAAGGTGGTGCTTATTCATTTGTCTGTTTGTTATTAGTGACTTTAATTTCTCACCGAATTTTGGGATGTTTGTGTGAGGTATCCGGTAAATAGCACCGATTGTTATAGGTGTCTTAAGGTTCTTTACAGTAAAATTAGCAAAAATGTATTCCCCATATTCATCACTAAAGCAAGTGGTGCTAATACAAGATAATTGGTTAGAGTAATAGATTGCAATACCACCCCCAACTTGGTTTGGTCTGCAGTTGTGAATTGCTGTGTATCCTGGTAGAGGGTAGATATCTATTGTGTCCTGCTTAAGCCAGGTCCCAGTAAGAATAATGCAGGAGAAGGGTGTCTTTAGTGATTAAAGGAGTGCCAGGAGGTCATCATAGTGTTTGCTTAAGGACCTGATGTTGTAGTTAAGTACTGATAGACTTTTAGCATTGTTTAGGATAGTGCTGGCTTGTGATGCTGTGTAATAAAGGCAGTTACTTTCCAATAGGTTTTGATTGGGTGTCAGATTATGGAGGTTTAGATCAGGGTCAACGTGATCAATCATCTTCTAGGTTTAAATTATGGTTATTCATATCCTGAGTTGAGTGTTGAGTTCTAGTACTGATATCTGTAGTGGTGGGAAGTTTGGATAAGTATATAGCTAGAGTATTTTGGCCATATAGAGTATAGTCACAACTACACATAATGAAGCTGATGTTGTCTATGTGTTGTGCTGGGATGAACTAAAGTACAACTAGGTATAAACTAGTAATATAAAAATACAAATTTAAAATAGAACAAGACTCTCACTTGAATTGCACTTAGGTCTAATATAATGACTTTTGTGGAGTCTATGTTTTGAGCTAGAATGAGCTATAGTACAACTAGATTTAATCTAATAATATAAAAATACAAATTAAAAATAGCACCAGTCTCTCACTAGTAATTGCACTATGGTCTAACAAAATGAATTTGGTATTGACTATAGTACAACTGAGTTTAATCTAATAATATAAGGCACAAGTCTCTCAATTGTAATTGCACTAAGGTCTTATGTAAGTTGTTTACAAGAATTATAGTATAACTTGATTTAAATTGACAAGATAAAATGTACAATAAAATAAAATGGCAATGACTTGGTTATAATATGCTAGTAAGATGGTAGACAGGATAATATAAAAGTTGTAGTTGAAAATACTAGTTTAAAAAAGTATAGAATAAAATGGTCAATAAAAGAAGTTTACAATAAGTTTGATCAATATAGTTTAAAGCAAAATTGGGCAATAATAGGGATTTTAGAATAAAACTGGGCAATTGAGTATTTCTTAAAGTGAGGTAGAATTATTGAGGACAAGTTATGGCTAGTTTATAATAAAATAAGATAGAACAGTGATGTAGTAAGTTTTAAAAAAAAAGGAGATAGATTTTGTAGATATTAAACACAATTAAGACTATGAGGTAGAATGGTCGTTGAATACAACAATGACAATTTAAAGTAGTTGGGATATTAGAATTTTAGGGGGGCACAAATTTATGACAATATAACACTAACTGTGGACTGTGGGTATTATCTGCACTTTACTCTGATTCTGTTAGTCCAGCCTCACTTAGGAATGTTTTAAGGTCATGTTCTGTAGAGATGAAGTATCTTTTCCCAGTGGGCTGTTTCCTAACTGCGATTTTTCCATCCCTCACAAAGCACTGGTGGATTTTTTGGGCATAGCGTAATTTTCTTAGCCGATAAAGAAGGTTTTGTCTTATTTTGGTAAGGCACTCATTGACGTAAACATCAGTTTTCATAGAAATAGATGTTTTTAGTAGGTTGTTTTTTTGTAGGCTAGTTTGGAATTTTAACAGCACTGTTTTTTTACCTGCTTGGTAGCCTATCAGTTTGCAATCCTTTAAGTCATCACTATGTATGTTAAGGCGAAGGTGATCATTGATAAGCTGTAGGGTGGTCTCCATGCAGGTCTCTTGGGTGACTGTGGCTGGGAGATGTTTGCTGTTAACTACAACAGAGTCAGATAGCTGTTGTTGGTCATTATGGTCTTGGAAGTTGGTGATGACATTGGCAAGTTGTTGGTCCACTCTTGATCTTTCCTCTATAATGTTGGTAGTAAGTAGGGTGACTTGGTCTTTTAGAGTGTTGATGGTGTCTAGGGACTGGGTGTGGGTGTTGCTTTGTTGTTCTAGAGTGTCTAGTTTATGTTCAAGAGCAGTGATCTTGTCGAGGTAATCTGCATTGCTAGCTTTTAGTTCCTGCATTTCTTGAGTTAGTTTGGTGATCGTTTGGTTCTGAATCGTAAGGAGTTTAGCTATTTCTGGGTCGGTGATCTTCTTGACATCAAATACTGGGAAGGAGTTATCTTGGACTGTGGCAGCGGTGGCCATGTTTGTTGTTGTCTGTCGTGTGTTGTGGTGATGCCAGTGGGTGATGAGGGTTGTGTCCTGGCTGGCAGTACCACAAGTTTTCCTCGTGTTATTACTGCTCTCACCTTTGATGTTAGGAGTCCTTAGCTGGTTACTGGATCTTCTTCAATTGCTCTGACCCTTGTCCATTGGCTGTGGTTTCAGGTGGATAATAGGCGATGGGTGAATGTTGTGGAGTATCACTTCAGTGGCAGTGGGATAGGACGTGGTAGTACGAGTCCTATTAGTTGGTAATTTGTGAACTTTTGGGTGATTTCTGCAGTTGATTTATATCATTCTGGTTATCCACACATGTTAGTGTTATGTGGGTCTTGATTAGGCCATCACTGGGCTGCTGGGGACCTCAGGTAGAAGTAAAAATATAGGACAAGGTTCCTGTTGCCGCTGCCGCTGCCGAGAAGATGCGATCTTGTTTCTTAGGACCCTTTCAAAGATTTTTATGATATGGGATGTTAGCGCTATCGGTCTGTGGAGTGGGGCTATGTCTGTTGTTTTTAGTAACTGTGGGACGACCCCCGTGTCCATGCTCCCTCTCCATAGGATTTTACAAGCTCGTGATAGGGGCTTCTTACAGTTCTTGATGAACACGGAGTTCCATGAGTCTGGCCCTGGGGCAGAGTGCATGAGCATGTCATTTATCGCCTGTTCGAAGTCATTTGGCGTCAGGATAACATCAAATAGGCTTGTGTTAACCAAATTCTGTGGCTCTCTCATAAAAAATTCATTTTGATCTTCGACTCTCAGTCTGGTTAGCGGCTTGCTAAAAACTGAGTCATATTGGGACTTGAGTAGCTCACTCATTTCCTTGCTGTCATCTGTGGAGGACCCATCTTGTTTAAGTAGGGGCCCAATACTGGACATTGTTCTCGACTTTGATTTGGCATAGGAAAAGAAATACTTTGGGTTTCTTTCGATTTCATTTATGGCTTTTAGTTCTTCCCGCGATTCCTGACTCCTATAAGATTCCTTTAGCTTAAGTTCTATGTTTGCTATTTCTTTGATCAGTGTCTCCCTACGCGTTTCAGATATATTGACCTCTTTTAGCCGCTCTGTTATTCTTTTCCGTCGCCTGTAAAGGGAGTGCCTGTCTCTTTCTATTTTACATCTACCCCTCCTTTTTCTTAGAGGAATAAGCCTTGTGCATACATCGAGTGCCACCGAGTTAATCTGTTCTAGGCATAAGTTGGGGTCTGTGTTGCTTAGTCTATCTTCCCAGCTTATATCAGTTAGGACTTGGCTTACTTGGTCCCACTTTATGGTTTTGTTATTGAAGTTGAATTTGGTGAATGCTCTCTCGTGACTAGTCTCATGTCGGTCTGGGGCTCCACACATACATGTCTGAACCTCAATTATGTTGTGATCTGAGTATATTGTTTTTGATATGTATCAAATTTTCATTGTTAGTGAAGATGAGGTCTAGTGTATTCTCCAGTCTAGTAGGCTCTATTATTTGCTGGTTTAAATTGAATTTTGTGCAGAGATTTAAAAGCTCGTGTGTACGTGAGTTCTCGTCAGAGCTGCCTCCTGGTGTTATCACTGCAACAACATTATTTGCTACATTCCTCCATTTTAGGTGCCTTAAGTTGAAATCCCCCAGGAGCAAGATGTTGGGGGCAGAAGCTGGCAGATTTTCCAGACAGTGGTCAATTTTTAACAGCTGTTCCTGGAATTGCTGGGACGTTGCATCCGGAGGCTTGTAGACTACAACAATGACTAGGTTTTGGTTCTCGATCTTTACTGCTAAAACTTCAACTACATCATTTGAGGCATTAAGCAGTTCTGTGCAAACAAGTGACTCTGCGATATACAGGCCAACCCCCCCCCCCTCCTTTTGCCTGTTCACTCTGTCGCATCTGTATATGTTGTAACCTGGGATCCATATTTCGTTGTCCAAGTGATCCTTTATGTGGGTCTCTGTGAAAGCCACGAACATTGCCTTTGCCTCTGCAAGCAGTCCACGGATGAAAGGTATTTTGTTGTTCGTTGCTGGCTTTAGACCCTGTATATTTGCAAAGAAGAATGTCATCGGACTGGTGGTATTGTTGGTACTGGGGTGGGGGACTTTTTTTCCGGCATTAGTATCTGTATCTCTTGGTTTGGATTGAAGGCCATCGACTGTGGTTCCACTTCAGGAATGACTGGATTTAGTGTACGATTTCCACCATATCCTGCCAGTTTTGTTTTTCCTTCGTGGCACTAAAAATCCTCTCCCTCTTGAGTGGCTGTGGCTTCCCAGGTTTTCGCATGGTCTGGATGTTTTGTATCTTTTTGACCCCTTTAGATGATGTGCCTGGCAATTTAACTTATAGCACAGTCTTTCCTGTACTGAAGAGGGACACATTTCTGGATGAAAAAGCTTACAAGAAGGGAATTTGCATATTTCTGTTGTCATATGGGCACAGCATTTTCTAGGGTGGTCATAGTTGCACGTCCCATCCATTTTTCCAGATTTCCCATTCCTACAGTTACCAAGTGCATAGTATGTGTACAAGCTTGGTTTTCGTTTGCCTTGGACTGTATTCCCTGTTGGTGCATGTTCATCTGTCTTATTCCTATCTTCACTAGCACCAACAATGGAGCTCTCATCAGTTGTTTTTGGTAATTTATCCTCACTATTGCTAGTGGAGTCCTCTTGTTTGCTATTTCCTGTGGTATTACTAGTTTGTAATATTGGTTTTATCTTGTCCTTAACTACACTTGTTTCCCCACTGCATCTCCTGTCTCCCATGAGGTCATTTATATGCATTCCCTCCTGCGTATATTTACTGACTACCTGGACAAAATCTCCACCCCCACCATTACTGTCTCCTAGGACAGCACCTCCAGCCTCACCCTTACTGTCTACCAGGACAGAACTATCAGCCCCACATTTACTGACTACCAGGGCAGCACCCCCAGACTTACAGTTTCTGACTACATGGCCAGCACCAAGGGCGATACCATCCAGCCCAGACTTTTTATTTTCCCATCTGTTATAGAATGCTTCCAGGTTTTCTATGAAGGCAGCTTTGATGTTATCCTCTTTTAATACCAATGTGATTTTAGTCCACAGATTTATCTCATTTGGGCATACCCAAAAACACTTCCCTTGGGAATTACTGACCCATAGTTAACTGACCCATAGTTACTGACCCTAGTTAAGAACGATAATATATTTGTTGAGTTAGGCATAAGAATTAACAACTGGGCGTCTACACTGCAAACTGAATTGTTTGCAATCCTAATGGTGCTAAAGCTAACCTATGACACTGAGCTTGACTCTATCATCATTACTGATTCTATGTCATCATTGAAGGCTCTTGGCTCATATAATGACTCCAACAACATGCTCATTGGGGAAGCCAGGTATAGATACTCAAAAATTAGGGACAAAGGAATTAATGTACAATTGCTATGGATCCCATCACACATTGGATTACTCCTTCATGATAAAGTTGGTATGTTAGCCAAGAAGAGTATCCAGAAGGAGAACGTAGAATATAACTTTGGTATAACTGTGTCTAGCATTAGGAGTAATATTAGGAGAGAAGTAAATAATGAAGATGATTGTTATAGGAATGCAGTTAGAAGCCTGAGTAGATCTATAACCCACTATGATAACATGAACGTAGATAAGTATGTTTATGGAGCAACTTGCAATGTGAACAGACTGACTGATGTTGTAGTGGCCAGGCTTAGGCTTGGTTACAAGTACTTCTGGCAGTTTGGGAGACACACAGATGATGATCAAACTAAATGTAAATTATGTGATCAGGCATATGGTCACTCTCTTGAACACTATTTGCTTAATACAGAGACAGACAGTATAATAACCTATGTGACATGTCAAGATATCTTATTAATGAAAATAAGATACCAGATATACTAAGCAAATTTCCTAAATTTGCTTGTAACAGATAAGTGAACTATAGATATGTAGATATAAATCCATATGTATTCCTGTTAACCCTTTGGGGCCTAGTTCCTAGGCCTTTTGTGTATCCACATGCTCTCGCGCTACCGTCCACAGGATGGATATGGGGTGCACAATAAACTAGCCACTTCGGTGGCAAAATCTAAAAAAAAAAAAAAAAATCTGACCCATTTCGTTGCTCTGTGCTGATTATAAGCTGTTTGCGAAAATCCTGGGGAATAGGCTTAGATGTGTTGTAGGGAGGGTGGTGTCTTAGTCTCAATTTGGATTGCCAGGTAGGTCAATGGTCAAAGGTCACTGGATCATTAAGGGGTTCGTGGAAGACATGGAGGGGGAAGGGGGTTGTTGTCACTGGGGTTGTTAGAAAAGGGCGTATGACAGGGTGGAAAGGGGAGCTTTGTGGAATATTCTCATCAGACAGGGTTTTGGGGAAGAAATTGTGAGGTGGGTGGTCACATTGTACTCGGGAGCGAAAGCGCGGGTGCATGTCAATGGGTGTGTGGGGGAGGCAGTCAACATGGGGTGGGCTCCTCGGCAGGGTTTTCCATTGTCACAACTATTGTTTGCATGTGTTCAAGACCCATTTCATAGGATGGTGGACTGTCTAAGAAACGGGGGAGGGTATGGTGTGGGGAAGCTTTGGCCTGGGTTGGTAGGTTACGTGAACCATACAACTATTCTGGTGAGTGAGGAGACGAGGTTAGGGGCTTTGGGGGAGGTCGTGTGCATGTTTGGGGGGGCTACCAGGATGAAAGTAAATCTGGAGAAGTCGATGATCATGGGGCTGGGAGAGTGGTCAGGGAGGGTGGAGTGGGGATATGATGTCGTGCAGCAGTGGGCTGGGAGTCCGAAAATCTGTGGTGTCCTCTATGAGGCTGACCTGTGTGCAGCAAGGGTGGACAACTCGAACAGGATAGTTGAACGGGTGCAGCGACGCTTAGGAATGCTGTGACCTCACCATTTGACCCTTAGGCAAAGAGCAATTGTGATCAATGTATTATTATATAGTAAAATCTGGTTTGTTTCAGCAGTGTTGCCATTGACAGGAGCGGCGATCACGAGTATTCTCAGAATGGTGCTTAAATTCTTGTGGGGTTCTAGATGCGATGGGAGGTAGTGACAGTGCCGGTATGTAAGGGAGGGTTGGGATTGTTGGACTTGAGAATGCACGTGAAATGTGTGTTCATTATGTGGGAAGTGATGCGTATAGGCAGATGGGGGGGGAGCTAGATAAGGTACATGATTGCCTAAGGAAATGGTATGGGGGAGAGGAAATGAAGGAATGTGATATGATGTTATGTGCCTAAGTGTTAGCTAGGGAACCGGGAAAAGTAAAGGTGGGAATTTTGTGTAAAATGTTAGAGGGTAAAGTATTGGTACCGGTTGAAGGGATTTTCCCTATGTATGCATTGGACGTAATGTGGCGACGATTCAGCAAATTAAGGATACGACCTAGGGCACATGAGGTTATGTATCGCTTCCTACATGGCATATTACTGTCAGGAGCGATGCTCTGGGATAGGCGGGTCATGGAGGGTGGGTGGTGTGGCATATAAAGTGGGGAGGAGACTGCATATCATGTGGTCTATTTTTGTGAAGGATTGGAGTGCATCAGGGCATGGATGAGTAGGGTAGTAGCAAGGGTGGGGGTCAAGGTATGTGGTATTGTTGGCACTGTGTCTTGATATGGGTGGGGTGGATGAGGTTGTAGCAAGGGGTTTAGCATATATAATAGTGGATTATGTATACGTTTTGTGGGGTATGAGGGGAAAGGGGGTGGGGAAGTGCAGAGAAGGGTATTGGTGGCGATGTCTCATCAAACATTGTGTCGCAATAGAGACATATATGGGAAAGGGTGGGGTGAGGCTTTTCTGAGTGTTATAGAGGGTTAACAATAGGGAACTTATTGGTATTATAACAGGTGTTTAAACTGCAGGGGTGAGTATGTTGGTGAAAGGGGGGAGTCTTTTTTTTTTATTTTTATTTAAAACATTACAATACAAGGTGGAAATTATATTAAAAGGTACACAAAATGAGTTAAATCACAAATTCCCAATTTACCCTTACAAAAATGATTACACCAGACAAAAGTGTTCTAACACCCTATCACCACACACCCTATACACCCATTTATACCAGAATTATAAACATTCTCTGCTCAGATGTTGTGCTGAGCGGTTATCAGCTGCTTCTCCTCAGTCCTGACACCTGGTGGAGGAGTTTTTACAACATGAACGACAATGGCGACTGCATTTTGCCGGCGTGTTAATACTGTTTGTATTCAACTAACACAGGGCTCTATCACCAGCGAATCAATGAATGTGTTAATGCTAGCAATCATTCGTGATACATATGGCATTCAACGTGAATCTTTGTGTGGCATCGCCTTGAATGGAACTACACGGATTTTCGTCAAGTTTTGTGACACTCAGATTTACGAGAAGATTGCGACCCAGTACCAGGATATAAGTAAGCAAGTCACCCCAGCAGTTTCTGTCCAGTTGCATGACGTTTCACGGTACTATACGTGGGAACGTGTGCGAAACGTGCCATTTGAGGCCAATGAAGTTGATATATGTGACGTTTTTGAGTGTTATGGGAAGATCCACCTGATCACCATGGGTAGGTGGTCTGACGGCCACTATGCTGGTCTTCAGGAGGGGTTATTTACATTGAAAATGTCCCTGCATCAGCAGATTCCTTCATACATGCACCTGGAGGATTTTTGTACCCAGGTGTACGTTATGTGTCCTGGACAGAGAAGAACTTGCCGCCTCTGCGGCACTTTGGATCACACAGCAGCTCAATGTGTTCAGCACCAGCCGCCCTCGGGGCGTGGTCATCGTCCTGATGGCGAGGTACCCCGTCAGGCTCCGGAAGAAGAGGTTGTTGAGGACTCACCGTGTCTGACATCATGGAGTGCTGAGGTTGATCGGGCCATGCTACTAGAGTCATCTTGTGTGACTCTACCTGGGACTGCCTCCCTTGATGAGGTGGAACATGTGAGCAGTGAAATCCTTCTAGCAAGAGAGGCAGGTGATATGGAGGCCGACATTGTATCTTCGTTGAGTGACCTATTAGCATCGCATGAGTCTGATTCTGTGCCTTGTGTGCCTTTGTTGAAGTGTTGTGATGAGGTGAGATTACGTGTAGATGATGCTGATCAGATAGCTGAAGTGCTAGATTTGGAGAGTTCGAGGGTTCATACTGTTGAGGCAGAAATTCACATGGAGAACACTCCAAGTACTGACATGTCTTAAGATGCTGTTTCTAGGAAGTGTGCGGCTACCCCTTCTGACTCTGATGATGTCTTGACCCCTGGACAACGTTCAGGAAAAAAGACATGGTCGGATATCATGGGTGGGGGGAGGTCGCGTGAGTCCAGGACAGCAGGTAATATCACGGGGATTGGGGTAGTAGAAGGGTTGGTTTTGTAGGGGTATATGGGCCGGCTGAACATGATATTAATATTAAAAATACTTTTGTTAGAGATGTCTTAGTATATTATTTGAGGTCCCTGCCGGAAATTACAGTGGTCGGTGGTGATTGGAACTGTGTGGTGCGCCGTAAAGACGTTGAACCAAGGGGGGCGGGTTTCTGTTCGCTTATTTTGGGTGACTTGTTGTCTGGGCTGGGGTTGGTAGATGTACGCGGAGGACGTGACTTAGGGATTGAGCATAGGGGCTATGCGGCATGTTTAGATAGGGTGTATGTGTCTCGGCGGGTGGTCATAATCAATGTGCGTGTGTTGAATGTCTTTTTCTCTGACCACTGGGGAGTTTTTTTGTAGAGCTCGACTGGGGGGGTCTCCCGAATCGTTTTAAGGGATACTGGAAATTGAATACATGGATGCTACAAAGTGCAGATGATAGGGAACTATTTGCGGACTTATGGGCGTCTATGGGAGTAGACTCCTGGGAGGGGTGGGATTTAGTATGAGGGTGGGATGAGGTTGTGAAGCCTCGAATTAAGAATTTTTATGTGCATCGAGGTAAGGAGGCCACTTGCTTGGAGTATGGTTTTCTGAGGTACCTGGAGAGTCATCTACGACAATGTTATGTGCAGGGAGAGGCATCTGGGGTTTACCCAGTGGATGAGATCGACGCTCTTAAAGAACAAATCCAGGTATTGAAAAATAAGGTTTTCGATGGGGCGCGCATTTTGGGTGGGGTGGAGGAGGCTTTGTGGGGTGACAAGCCGTCTGCTTGTGTCTTACGAAGTCAGACACAAAGGCGAGAAGCTACTGAAATTGTGAGTTTAGTGGTGCAGGATGAAGTTGACGGGTATAGTGAGGGACAGGTCTTAACAACAACTGAGGAGATAAGTTTTTATGTCGATACTTGGAGTAAGCTTCAGATGCAAAGTAAAGACGTGAGTGAACATGCAATACAGGAATTGGGGAGAGGAGTACGATGGGAGTTAAATGATTATGATCACCTTCTCATGGGTGGGCCTATATCTGAGGCAGAGGTGTGGGAGGCACTACAAGGAATGAGTAAAGGGAAGGCTCCAGGCATTGATGGCATCCCTTGTGAATTTTATGTTAAACATTGGGAGGTAATACGGACTTTTATGGTTTGTTTACTCAATGCGATGAAGGAGGGGGGGTGTTAGGTCTGTCTCAGCGTACGGCAGTGTTGGTCTTAGGAAATGTGATGTGCCGTTAGCGATTAAGGACTATCGTCCCATATCGTTGATGTGTAGTGACTATAAACTATATGTGAAAATTTTGATGAATAGAATTAAGAAAGTGTTTGATAAGGTAATCCATAAGAGTCAGTTTGGTGTGCCAGGTAGGTCAATGTATAATGGTCATGGGAATATCAGGGAGTTTGCTGAGGAATGTGGGGTGAGGGGTGGGGGTGGTGTTTTGGCTTTAGACTGGCGAGCTGCTTTTGATAGTATGGAAAGGGAGGTTCTGTGGAAATTTATGAGATGGAAGGGTTTTGGAAATGAGGGGAACCCCTACCTCTATGGGTTCATGAAAGGTAAAAGTGTGCAGAACTGTATTTCCACCTTTCTCACTGCACACACCTCTACTAGTTTTACCACTTTTCTTGATCTAAAATCTGCATTTGATATTGCAAACAGAACCGTTATACTACATGAATTAGCCAAAATGAATATTGGTGGTAGCTTACTCTGCTGGATAATAGGATACCTGTCAAATAGAGTATCCTCTGTCCTTTACCAAGGCTTCAGAAGTGATTCTAAAGAAATGTCTTTAGGTACACCGCAGGGAGGAGTTCTTAGTCCCATGCTATTTAATATTCTGATTAATGCTCTCCTAAATGCTCTACCTGCCTCACCTAAACATATAGCTATAAGCTATGCTGATGATATCATGATCCATACAACAGGGCATAAGAAGATGAATACCATTCTTAATGAAGTTCAAGCAATTTGTAATCGACTAGGCCTCTAAAACTAAGATATTAACAAGCAAACGACACCCCCCACCCATCTATTTGCAGGGTGAAATCATTAGCTACGTTAAAACTTACAGATATCTTGGTGTAGATGTACCCTTTAACAAATCCACTATACCACAACTAAACAAGAAATGTAAAGCTAGGCTAAATGCTCTCAAAGCTGTTGCTGGCTACAATCCCAACTATGGTGCAAATGTGAGAATCGTGAGAATGATGTACATAGCCTATGTTAGGTCCTTAATTGATTATGCTGCTCCCATGTTGATATTAGCTAGAGAAAGTTCTCTCCGACCCTTGGAGTTAATGCAAAATGAAGCTCTCAGGATTATTCTTGGCTGTCCCAGATCTACAAAAGTTCTTAACATGAGGAAGGAGCTTGGTATTTCTAGTATCAGTGATAGGATTGTTGAAATTAACACTGTACTCGGTATTAGAATGTTGAGAAACGAACCAGACACTGTCACAGTGAATCTTACCAAGTGTCTAGAGGTAAATACACACAGATCTAAATGGATTGTGAAAACGTGCAATTGCATTAAGTTTTATAACCTACATGAACTGTATCACTGTAGGCAACAAGAGCATTTCACCCCTTCATGGAAGATGTGTTCATTTAATATCACATACCTACAAGTCCCTCCCAAGAAGCTCATTGCTAGTAATCCCTTCCTTAAATCTCTTGTTAGAGCAACTGCTCAAGAAGAAATTTCTCACCTAGCTGGTAGTAACAAGTTATCACAAGTTATATACACTGATGGATCTAAACAGGAGTCTTCTGGCAGGGCTGCATCTGCTCTTGTTGCCACCTCCCTAGTTAAGAACGATAATAAATTTGTTGAGTTAGGCATAAGAATTAACAACTGGGCGTCTACACTGCAAACTGAATTGTTTGCAATCCTAATGGCGCTAAAGCTAACCTATGACACTGAGCTTGACTCTATCATCATTACTGATTCTATGTCATCACTGAAGGCTCTTGACTCATATAATGACTCCAACAACATGCTCATTGGGGAAGCCAGGTATAGATACTCAAAAATTAGGGACAAAGGAATTAATGTACAATTGCTATGGATCCCATCACACATTGGATTACTCCTTCATGATAAAGTTGATATGTTAGCCAAGAAGAGTATGGAGAAGGAGAATGTAGAATATAACTTTGGTATAACTGTGTCTAGCATTAGGAATAATATTAGGAGAGAAGTAAATAATGAAAATGATTGTTATAGGAATGCAGTTAGAAGCCTGAGTAGATCTATAACCCACTATGATAACATGAACGTAGATAAGTATGTTTATGGAGCAACTTGCAATGTGAACAGACTGACTGATGTTGTAGTGGCCAGGCTTAGGCTTGGTTACAAGTACTTCTGGCAGTTTGGGAGACACACAGATGATGATCAAACTAAATGTAAATTATGTGATCAGGCATATGGTCACTCTCTTGAACACTATGTGCTTAATTGTCCACTTATTGAGGAATACAGAGACAGACAGTATAATAACCTATGTGACATGTCAAGATATCTTATTAATGAAAATAAGATACCAGATATACTAAGCAAATTTCCTAAATTTGCTTGTAACAGATAAGTGAACTATAGATATGTAGATATAAATCCATATGTATTCCTGTTAACCCTTTGGGGCCTAGTTCCTAGGCCTTTTGTGTATCCATATGCTCTCGCGCTACCGTCCACAGGATGGATATGGGGTGCACAATAAACTAGCCACTTCGGTGGCAAAATCTAAAAAATCTAATCTTGGAAATGAGGTCATCATGTGGGCCCGTTCATTGTAAAATGGAGCGGGATTTAAAGTACAGGTTAATTGCAAGTTAGGTGTTTTTGTACACTTGCGCAAGGGCATTCATCAGGGATGCCCCATGTCTCAAATGCTTTTTGCATGTATGCAGGACCCTTTTTACTGGGCTGTTTATGGACGGGGAGTACAGACATCGTGGGGTCCGAGTAGTGGTCGACCGACCCTTGTAGGTTATGTAGATGATACTACTGTGTTACTACGTTCACGGGATCAATTGGGTTTTGTTCGGAGACTTGTTGACATATTTGGCAAGGCTACGGGGATGTGTGTTAATAGAGAAAAATCGAAGATTATGGAGTTGGGGAGTGGGTGGGGGATGGGGTGGATGCAGAGGGTTGGATTGTAGTTGATCGTATCACTATATGTGGTATTCATTATATGCATTATATGCGGGAGGTCGATCAGATGACGGCGTGTAATTCGGGGAGGGTTGTACATAGTGTCTTGGGGCACTTAAATAGTCTAGAGCCGCGACATTTAACCCTGCATCAGAGGGCAGTAGTCATTAATGTCCTGCTTTATAGCAAAGTATGGCATGTTGCTGCACTGTATCCTCTGTTGCAGGGGGACGTCAAACGTCTTTTGCATTGAGTTTATCGATTTTTGTGGGGTTCAGGTTGCGATTGGCTCACAAGAGCGGTGGTGGAGACACCAATGCATCAGGGAGGGTTGGGTCTCATTCCTCTAGACTAGAGGCTCGTGCCATGGCATGTTAAGTGAAGCATCGTTTTCTCCAACTGGGTGGGATGCATGGTGGGTTAAGTGAATTGTATCACGACCTGCGCAGGTGGTGGGAAGGGAGGAATTTAATTAGGTGCGACTCGATGCTTCGCATATTATTGCACATGAAGGATGTTCACTGTGTAAAATTATGTACCTTAGAAAGGGCGGGTAGGGAGGTAGTCGTGGTGCGAGTTGAAGGAATGTATCCCATGTAATGCGTGGGGTGATATATGGAGGCGAGTTAAACAGTTGCATCTGCCTGCTCAAGTACAGGAAGTGGTTTTTAAATTTTTACATGGAATTTTGCCGTCCGGGGTGGTGTTGTATAATAGGCATTTGGGGGAAGACTGGGGTTGTCCGGCATGCAGGATGGAGGAATCTGCTTTTCATGTTGTGTATTTCTGGGAGACTTTAGGTATGGTACAAGAGTGGTTCAGTAGGGTTTTGCGTTTGGTGGGGGGGAGGTTTGTCGGTACTCTGAGCATTGAGTTTTGATGTAGGTGGGGTTGACTTGCGTGTACAACGTGCAGTGTCGTACGTTGTGGCCGATTATATTTTCGCGTCATGGGCTATGAGGCATGTTGAAGGTAATAGTAGAATTAGGGTTTTAGCGGGGACGATTTATAGGACAAAATGTCGAAATAGGTTGGTATATGAGGGGAGATGGGAGAGAGACTTCCTGCCTGAATATAAAGTCTTGGAGTTACGAGATTTGAGATAGTTGTGAGTGTTCAGTGGGTAGTCTAACAGGCTGGTCAGCTGTGTCTAATTGTGTTAGTCAAGTGTGTGAATGTTTTGTGATCTCCATGTTTATGTGGGTCTCCTATGTAACGGTGATGACGACGATATATCTTAAGGCTTTTTGTACATACAGTTTTTAGGAATGTTTTTCGTCATTTATACCTCAATACAAGTCATTGGTGTACATTTTGTATATGGTGTAATTCCTAGCACAGTTGAACGTTTTCTTATTTCTTTTTATACTTTATGTCATGTTCCGTGTGCTTTTCAATAGTATATATATCTATGCAAGTGTTTGTTTTCCTGTAAGCTGTCATGGAGCTTGAACTATATGTGGAAGCAGTATTTTTCAATGTTTGCCTCTCGTCAGCGTATAAGTTCACTTATAGCTGCTGGCATTTGTGTTTTATTTGTGTTTATTGAGATGTCAAATATCACAGTGTAGTTTCATTTTGTTATATTAGATATTTTCATTGTTGTGAATTTTAGCGTCATCCTGTTCCACATTTGAACTGTAATACCTATCCTTAGTCCATGATAATAACCCCGTCGTAGTCGCCCAAATTAACGTATTGTTGTGCTCTTTAAGGCACCTGAGTTCTTAGATTAAGTCTTGGATACGTTGTGTGTTGGCAGGCAGAAGCCATGCCGAGTTATATGCCTGATGTTGTATAATACGTGATTGCTTGTATATGTGTGTAATTTTTGTATGCTCGTTTTTGTCACATAGTTTTTTTGTATAGTCTTTATATTTTCCTGTCTTTTGATTTTATTATTTATTATATAATAATAATATTGTTAGTGCCTGGTATCTCGTTGACATATTATTTTATGCACCAATATCTATTTTGTACCTGAGTTTTAAATAAAATAAATATGTGTATATATATATATATATATATATATATATATATATATATATATATATATATATATATATATATATATATATATATATATATATATATATATATATATTTATTTATTTATATAGAGGTGGTACTTCCCTATATTATATATATATATATATATATATATATATATATATATATATATATATATATATATATATATATATACATATACCCGTAAAGGCTTAAACTTTTGTCACAATTTCACCCCCCCCTCCCGCAAAATATAACCATCACCAACCTGATTACATCTTAACTTGACGTTAAAGGATACATAGGAATTATACTATCATGAGTGATACAGTAACACCATAGACACAAAATTATTAACAACAATATTAACAATGGGATACATGTCTTTACTTAACACAATGACACCTCAACCTGGTAAAAGAAAATACACTTCAAATGATTAATATTTCTAAGAAGGTTGCTACAATGAATGTCAACAACTCCCAAAGGCAACTTATGTGCAAATATCTTAGCATGTAAACTCTATTCATTTAACACAGTATATAAATAAAAACTTAATATTATGAAAACCATCACAGAATACAAAGGTATAAAGTATAAACCGCAGCCATGTAGCTGCTACACGCAAAAAATTCCACATACTTCCCTAACACAGATAAAACAAAACAAATTTTTGTGACAACTGCACCTAAACACAACTCACATTATATTACTTAAGACTGACATGTACATAGATAACAACATAATAATATGACTTAAGACTGCTATGTACATAGATAACAACATAATAATATGACTTAAGACTGCTATGTACATAGATAACAACATAATATGACTTAAGACTGACATGTACATAGATAACAACATAATAATATGACTTAAGACTGTTATGTACATAGATAACAACATAATAATATGACTTAAGACTGACATGTACATAGATAACAACATAATAATATGACTTAAGACTGCTATGTACATAGATAACAACATAATAATATGACTTAAGACTGCTGTGTACATAGATAACAACATAATAATATGACTTAAGACTGCTATGTACATAGATAACAACATAATAATATGACTTAAGACTGCTATGTACATAGATAACAACATAATAATATGACTTAAGACTGCTATGTACATAGATAACAACATAATAATATGACTTAAGACTGCTATGTACATAGATAACAACATAATAATATGACTTAAGACTGCTATGTACATAGATAACAACATAATAATATGACTTAAGACTGCTATGTACATAGATAACAACATAATAATATGACTTAAGACTGCTATGTACATAGATAACAACATAATAATATGACTTAAGACTGCTATGTACATAGATAACAACATAATAATATGACTTAAGACTGCTATGTACATAGATAACAACATAATAATATGACTTAAGACTGCTATGTACATAGATAACAACATAATAATATGACTTAAGACTGCTATGTACATAGATAACAACATAATAATATGACTTAAGGCTGATATGTACATAGATAACAACATAATAATATGACTTAAGACTACTATGTACACAGATAAGAACATAATAAATCTAATTTGAATGAATCACAGTTGATAAATCAGCCTTAACATATCAGGCATACGAGAGTAATTCTCATTGTACAAGTCAGAGTCCAACTTGTATGTAGACTCATCTTTGTATATACAATAATATGCTTATTTTCTACACATTAGACTACAGCACACTGAACAAGCAACGTCCATCACTTCCAACACCCTATACTGCCCTACTCCTCACTCTGCAGAGTGATAGAGGCAAAGACCCCCCCATTTATACCTTATCCATCATCACTACTACCTTGAAGGAACATGAGTACTATATGAATAGTGTATAGTCCATGACACAAAAGAAACTGGTCAGCTCCACAGGTGCTAGCACCCGTGGTCCATACATTATTCACTCACGCATCACTCATCCAACACATACGCAAACATTTGTTGTCATCCATAACCAGGGAGGCGACCCTGTTTTCACCCATGACTTTCCAGTCGTACCCTCCCCTCCCTCGTATATTACAAGTGTGATAAAACCTGTAACGTAAGTTGCCTATATCCCTCTGAAAAATCCCTCACCCGCCTCCTCTCATAAATTTCCTTATTTCTACATACTGTTTCATAGAACGTTACCGCTAACACCCTCCTCTTCACCTCACTGACCTGCTTCCCCCGCAATCCCCACACAATATATATATATATATATATATATATATATATATATATATATATATATATATATATATATATATATATATATATATATATATATAATCTACCATAATATACCCCACAGCTCTGATGACACTTTCATCCCAACCCCCCACGTCAAGACTTAATGCTCTCAATACAGAAATTCCTTTACCTCCTATCCTATATATCACCCTATTTAACCACCCCTTGACACTCCTCAGTCCATCACAAAAATATACTACATGAAACGCCGACTCCTCCCCACCACATATCCCGCACACTCCACCGTCAACCACTGGGCTATCCAGTAGAACCACACCCGAGGGTAAAATGCTTTGCAGAAAACGATACATTACATCCCGAACACGAGGTTGCAACCTCATCCTACTCAACCTATTCCATATACTTCCCCATGCATTCATGGGGAAAATTCCCTCTACAGGCGTTACAACTCTCCCGGCAAACACTCTACACAACCTACCTATTTTGACCTTTGCCAGCTCTCGATCCCACGCCATAGCCCTCAAAACAGTTTCAAACTCATGCAACTCAACTCTTGTATACATCCGTTGCAATTTGTTGTGGATCCTGGCCAAACCCTCCCCACCCACACCTTCCCTCATCACCTCCCTTTTAACAAAGACACATTTGACCCTCCGCTTTAAGTCCAGCAATCCCAGCCCCCCCTGACTCACAGGTAACATTACCACGTCCCTTTTAAGCCAATCACAGCCTGAACCCCACAAGAATTTAAAAACCCTCCTAAGTATGTTCGTTATTGCCGGCCCAGTTAATGGGAACACGGCTGCCACGTGCCATACTTTGCTATACAGTAAGATGTTAATAACAATGGCATGCTGCACAAGGGTCAAATGATAAGGTCGCAATGCACCCAAGCGTCTCTGAATCCTGTCTACCATCCTAATCGAGTTTTCCATGAGTGCCACAGTTAGATCGTCTGCATAGATAAGACCGAATTTTTTTAACGAATTCACCTGCCTCCTCACAACTGCACTACCCCAATCAACCCTACCCGCCCAAGCTCCTAACCCCATGACCATGGATTTGTCTGAATTTACCCTCATACCAGTTGCCCCTGCGAACATTTGTACTACCCCATCTAATGTGCCCATTGACATCCCCTCCCTGATCAGAACAGTAGTATCATCCACATACCCTATTAAAACTGGCCAAACTCCTGCAACTCCACTCTCTGGTCCCACTACGTGACACATACGCTGCTCCATCAATCTATAAAAGGGATCCTGTACGCATGCAAACAATAATTGTGACATAGGACACCCCTGCCATTTCAATCTTCCCACCCAATCGACCATTAATCTGTACCCTCGCCATTGCACCTCCATGCAGTGCCTCTACCCAACCCACTATTTCTTCCCCAAACCCCTGAGGATGGCTCTCAATGCTTCTTGATCCACTCTATCGTATGCCCCTTGCCAATCGAGTGCCACCAAACCTCCCCCCTCCCCCCATTTTGCCTCCACGAAATCCCTAAGTAACCCATGCACCTCCACCATAGACCTCCCTGGCAAACCAAACTGAGTTTTCGATACTTCCCGCCCCACCACACACTTAAACTGATTCCCCAAAATCTTAGCAAACAACTTGTAATCCGAACATAACAACGAGATCACCCGGTAATCCCGAACCATATGCTGCCCCTTACCCTTCGGTACCAAGACAACGACAGCCATTGCCTGCTTCTCTCCCAGCTCACCTCTCTCCTTCAAGCAATTTAATAACTTAACCAAAAAATGCCTCATTAGCTCCCAATACTGTTGATAAAACTCTGCCAGGAGTCCATCAATTCCCGGTGCTTTGCCCTTTCGCATTCCACCTAAAGCCCTCCATATTTCCCCCTCAATTATTTCCCCACCCAGTGCTTCCCTATCACTGATATGCAACTGACATACCACACTCCCACACACCTGTTCTAAAACCCCATCCTCTGCCCCTTCTCGTTGCCAGTGCTTCTCAAACCACTTATCCGCAAATGCCCCCATTCCTTCCATAGCTTGCATGACCTGCCCCTTCCTGTACCCCACTATCGACTCATGAACCTCCAACCATGGAACAGCCATTGCCTGCTGTCTAAGTACTCGACTTCTTTATTTATGAACCGATTACATTCATTTTTGGTGTACTATTAGAAGCTTATATTAAATATCCTGTGCTGAAGTTTCAATCATATCGGCCAAAAAGGAAATGAAATATGCAAAATTTACGAAAAATTACATTTGGCAAGGCAATGTTTCTCAGTGGTACTTGGAAAAGTCGTTTTGACACTAGCTACTGATAGAACACTTTTAATTCCATCATTGTTCAGGTACCAATTATATAATAAATCTTATCTTCATGCTAAAAAAAAAAATAAAGTTTCATAACTTTTTTGACATTTTGGAAGATGTCGGTCTTGTTGCCCACACAAATCTGAAAATATTTGGGATACTTCAGAAAGGTACATGTAAACTTGTAAAGCAATCATTCTTCTATGTTTGTTGTGAAAATCAAGTCAATTAATTCATAAATAAGGATGGATCGGTCATAAATAGGTAAATAACTTACTTTCGAGATATAAGCCAAAGCGTGCAGCGCCCCAGGTGCCCGGGAATTTTTTTTTTTTTCCAAAAAAAATTCGCTTTATTTTACACTTTTTCCGCGACCTACGAATGTTTATTACAGTTAACCAATGTAAATATCCGTTTTCTCTCATCACTGATGAGAGAATGAATCCTTTCACCTTCAGGGGATATATCGGTAATTTTTATTTCCCCTGGGGCATCATATTATGCTATATATTATTTTTTCAGGTGTACTTTTTATGTTTCTATGCTATTACTATATTGCACTATGTCCTAATAGATCAATTGTGATAGGTAAATAAGCCTTATAATTGATATTAGCGAAGGTATGCAATATTTTGTTGACTGGAGGTGTCGGCCATTTTGTGCAACAATCCCAGGGGTACATGATTGGTTCCTTGATCACATTAGCTCCGCCTGCTCTGGCATGATCTCAGACGGTGAATTTGTATTATATTAGACATAAAGATATAAGAAAATGATAAAAATAACACGGGGGAAAAACGAAAACAATGCCGCGTCAGCGCTTGGTACGCAAGGCGCTGTCACTATGCCTGTTATAAATGACTGTAATTCCTGTTGAGAAATGGGATTACCAGCTAAGTTTAAATATAGGGAAACTTAACTTAGAAAGACAGTGCATCGCCTGCACAGCCGCCCCTGCAGACGAGGTCTTGAGAAGCTGTCGAAGTCATCTCTCAATGGGCTGTAATGAGTTATAATTTGTAAGATTATAAATTACCCCTATGGGGTGTTATGTCAGCATATTTCATTCACTGATGGCTGACAAACTTACTTGTGTGGACTCAATGGTCAGCATATCACCGGGGTTTATGATAAATGACTAACTCACGACTTTATACTCAACTGCACAGTCAATAGTAGTACATCACGAGTTAAAACATTTACCTGGATATATGTATCTGACACATAATTACACCTGGATATCAGGTGAGTTGATTGAAGAATAGTATTCTTTGAAGAATGTCGCACTACACTGTGTTGGATCGTAACACTCGTTGTTACACTGTTCATCAATAATTGTTCACACAATATCACTGAAGAAGCTGATCACACTTCTCTGTAAGTGTTTATTGTGTTTTGTGAGACACTTTGTTCACACTAATGCACAGATCGTTCTTTGTTGGTTATCCTGGCATCAGTGTCACTCTCAGTAGAGTCAAAAGTAATCTCAAGACGCCACAGCGCCCCACGCCATCACTGCCCCCAGCACAAAGGAAAAGCTGACCTAGTACTTTTGCTTCCTTGCCACTTCCTCGATGAAGCAAAGCAGAATGTTTGATTCTTGCTGTCTTAAGCATAGACAACAATGTCCACTATCTTTACCATGGTAATAAAGTGGGAGCAGGATTTTCCTTAATTGTCCTGCTAAAATAAGAGATGTACTGTCTCTTATTAAAATACACTCTGCAACACTGGTCCGCACGGAGCGGCGGTAGCTTGACCATGTCGCATACTCGTACTGCATCTGCGATCAATTACTCGCTGTAGCAGTAAACAAGATATTTGCCCCTTCTGAGAGGGCTGGGCCCCTCAGGGCTGAAAGGGGCCGAAAGGGGCTGAAGGGGGCTGATACCCCCCTCCTGGAGAAAATTTCTCCACACTGGGGGGCGGCGGAGGTTTGCTGCAGGTGAACTATTCATCACTTAACATTAATTTTATTTTCTCACTCGCCACCAGTGCTGCTTGTATTTTCTGAACAGCTTTAGTCTGTGTGGTTTCTGGAGAATCACTAATTTTGTTTTCAACATTGTGTAATTCTAATGGCACTAGTTTATTTATTGTCCGCTTATTCACTACACCTTTGCTTAAAACATCAACTGTCCTGACGATTCCATTTGCATCAGGATATATGGTCACAATTTTTCCAAGTGGCCATTGGGACCTCGGACCATCATTGTCAATAATCACTATGTCACCAGCTCTTAAGGAATTATGATTTTCAGGAACACCAGCTCCATAGAAGTGTTCTCTCAATGAGGTGAGATAGTCTTCTCGCCAAATTTTCTCCCAACGTTCAATCACTTTATTAAGGTGTTTGAATTTACGTCTGAGTTGCTCAGGTTCGTAATAAGTAGGATCCTCTATGATTTCTTTATCATTCATGGGAGGAACAGGTTCAAGCCTTCTGCCATGAAGTAAATGAGATGGACTTAACACTTCTAAATTGTCCAGATCATCGGTAACATAAGTTAAAGGTCTGTTGTTGACTCTATTGTCTATTTCAGTCACAACTGTACGGAATTCTTCTAAGTCGATTCTTTGACGATGAAGAGCCTTCCTTAAACAACGTTTTACAATGCCGATCATTCTTTCATAAAATCCGCCGTGCCATGGAGATTTAGGAGGAATGTATCTCCTAACGACAACTGCGTTGATTCAGCATCTGTTGTACTTCTGGTTGATCGAAGATCTTGCTTATATAAGCAGCACCAGCAACAAAGTTCGTTGCATTATCTGAAATCATCAGTCTGGGACATGCCCTTCTGGCTGCAAACCTTCTGAATAATTTGATAAAAGTTTCAGCAGACATGTCAGTGGCTACTTCTAGATGTACTGCTCTAGTTGTAGCACAAGTGAACAAACAGATGTACACCTTGATTGGAACTTTATCAACTGTTTTGGTTAAAATTATTGGTCCAGTGTAATCTACACCTGTCACCTCAAATGGAGTGATATGACAAACTCTTTCATAGGGATATGGAGGTGGACCTGGATACTGACATACTCGCATATCGTAGTGACGACAAGTAATACAGTCCTTTATTTGTTTTTTCACACTTTGTCGACCTTGAGGTATCCAGTAGGATTGTCGTATATGACAAAGTGTGTCAGCTACCCCACCATGTAACACGTTACTGTGGGTGTTTTGCACAATCAGTTTTGTTAGCCAATGATTCTTGGGGATCAATATTGGATGTATGGCTTCTTTAGGTAGTGAAGAATTATGAATTCTTCCTCGACATCTTATAATCTTTTCTGAGTCGAGATAAAGTCCTAAAGAATTAATCATAACAGGTTTCTTTGGGGATTTATCTTGTGTTTCAAGAAATTTATATTCTGTAGAGAAAACATCTTTCTGTATTAGTTTCACCCAGTATTTAATGGGTTCAAGACATTCATAATCAGGTTTTATTCCTTTAATGAATTTAAAGACAAGAGCTGTAACTCTTAAGAGTTTACACAAAGATGAGTATTTAGATCCATCAATGACTATTTCTGGTGTGTCTGCAGTATTTACACAACTTATTTCTGCTGTGTTCAAGCAGACTGTTTCTTCTGGCATAATGTGAGCTTTTTGCTGAGGCCAGTTATTTTCATCAGAGAGCCAGTTCGGTCCGTGGAGCCATAATTTATTATCCACAAATTTCTTAAGTGGGACACCACGTGACAACATGTCAGCTGGATTCTCTTGGGTAGAGACGTGGAGAAAGAGATAATCTCTCTGCATCTCTATTATTTCTGCTACTCTGTTCTGTACATAGACCAACTTACTCTTATTATTTCTTAACCACTGGAGAACTGCTTCATTATCACTCCAGATCACGGTTTTTTTCAATAGTGAGATGATCAAGTACTTTGTTGAGATAGACAGCTAATTTTGTACCTACGTAGAGTGCTGTCAGTTCCAATTGTGGTACTGTTCTGACCTTCAAGGGTACTACCCTGGCCTTTGAAGTAATTAGTGTACTTCTTTCAGCATTACTCATGTAAGCTACAGCGCCATAACCTCTGGTTGACGCATCACAGAACACATGTAATGTGTAATTGTTTCCCTCTTGACCTATTTGTCTGGGAAATTTAATTTGATGAAGTTGCTTAAACTCCTTGGATATTTCATCCCATGCCTGACTCATTTCTAGAGGCAAGTTCTCATCCCATCCAATTTTGAGTTTCCATGCATCTTGCATAAATATTTTACCCTTTATGGTAATTGGTGAGACGAGTCCTAGAGGATCAAAACATTGTGATACCTCTGACAGTAAACTACGTTTAGTGAGTGTACTGCATGATTTATTGTTTATCTTTTTATCTTTTTGAGACTCAAAGTATCTTCCTGTGTGTTCCAATTAAGTTCCAGCATATTGTTGCAATCAGGAATTTCAGCTTCAGGGAAATCTTCCTTGATAAGTTCCCTTAATTGCTTTGAATTTGTATTCCACATCCTTAGAGGCATATTTGCTTCTTTCATCTCCTTGTTAGCTTCTCTGTATAAGGATTTCAAATCCTCTTCTTTAGTAACAGTACGTTGAAGATTGTCCTCATAGAAACTTTTCCTAAAGATTTCTTTAGGGACTTTCAGATTTCTTCAAATGTGTATTCAGAGTAGCTTCTAGTAAGAATGGAGAGGATGTTGCACCAAATAATACTGATTTGAAACGATAAGTTTTCACAGGACTTTGAGGATCATGTGGATTTTCAGGCCACAAGAATCGAGTATAATCTCTATCTATTTCTTGTAGTCCGACTCTTAAGAAAGCCTTGGAAATATCAGCCGTGTAGGCATATGGGTTTGTGCGAAATTTCATAAGCACGTCTCCAAGCTTCTCAGTTAGTGAGGGTCCAGTCTTCAGACAGTCATTAAGACTTGCTACATCTTTATTTGCACGTGCACTGCAATTATATACAACACGTAGTGGAGTGGTTTCAGAATCTTTTCTGACTCCAGAGTGTGGGAGATAATGAGCTTCTGTCTTCAACTTATCTTCAACTATTTCCTCAATGAATTTATTGTCCAACTGTTCTTGTATGATATTATCATAGACAGTCAGTAGCTCTGGATTCTTCCTGAGCTCATGTATTTGTGCTTTCATCCGTCCGAAAGCCATGCGATAATTGCTAGGCAGATGTGGTGGATTTAATTTCCATGGTAACCTAACCTAATACTGTCCATCTTTATATTTGACAGTGTCCAAATATTGGTTATAAGTCTGAGACTCTTGTGGGCTTGGTTTATTTACATCAATACCTATCGCTTCTAAATCCCACAACTTATCAACTGGTTCATTCATTTCTTCCAGTAATGATAATTTTTGCTGTGGTACATGATCAGCGGTTATTCTCGTAACTAGTACATTTTCCACTGAATCAATATCAGCTTCTTTCCCACTTTGAGAGGGAATGGGACCACATATCATGTGGCCTCCTGCTGTTTTCAGCAAGTGAATATCATGTTTACTTACTATATTTTGCACAAAACAGTGATAATAATCACTTCCAATGATTAAATCAATTGGACTAATTGTGTCCGTCTGTATGTCAGGACAGGCTAACTTGACCTTAGCTGCTTTCAGTGCTGCAACTGTTTCTTTTAATCCCTGGATCTGCACAGACTTAGGCAAATCATCTACTACCACAGCTTCTACTGTCTTTTTCCTGTTTCCTAGACCAACAGTGATTCTGGCTAGGTCATATGTCTGTTTACCAGAATTGTGGAAAAAACCAGCTATATCTAACTGTACTTTAGCATAGGGTTGTTTATTCAGTTTCTGTAACACTGTTCTTCTTATGAAGGACCTTTGTGAGCCTTGATCAAATAGTGTTAGCACATTGGATTTGTGTAATTTATTAGATAACTCAACTCGAGCTATCGGGAGAGCAGTTGCTTTAAACTTATCTCTCACATTTAATGCTGTTCAGCAAAAGTATTTGGGCATAATGATGTATGATGCATACCCTTGCATTTAAAACACTTCTTCAGTGAGCATTTTCCTCCCTTGTGTTCACCTAAACACTTGATGCATCTTTCCAGCTGATGAACACGTTGTTTACGTGCCTCCGTTGATGTGTATTGACTACAATACTGTGCCCAATGTGTTCCATCACAAAGTACACATTTTGGAGTACGTTTATGTGTGACAGTCTGTTTACTGTCTGTTGTATTCACAGCTTGATAAATGCCTATATGCGATTTCCCATTCTGTGTTTTAGTGGGAGTAGTTATACTCTTTTTATACTGAGTTGAAGGTTTGTTATCCACGGGATTTGTGGATTTTTCTTCTTGTCTCGTTGCTTGCATGCATGAAACTATTGTTTGTAAACCATTGCTAATTTCCTCGCAAGTGAAATAGCGTTTATTGAACATAATATTTAATCGTTCAGTAGTTTGTGGTGACAACTTATCTTGTACAATACCACTGATAAACCAATCACATTGCCTTAGGTCATATTTAGCACCTTGAGATCTGAGACTATTGTCTAATGTGATTCTAAATGCCTGTAAGTCTGAAAAACAATGTTTGGGTGGCATCAAGCATGATATTAAGACTGCATGTCTAACTCTGGCCTTGTCAGCATCGAAGTAATTGTCTGCTAAGACACGTAAGGCTATTTGATAATTGCCTTTGACCACCGGAAATGACTTAATCAGTTCATAGGGTTCTCCCTTCACAAGACATTTAAGGTAATTGAACTTAGCAATCTCATCTATGTCAGTTCGTGAATTTACTATGGATTGAAAACCACTAATGAATTCTTCGTAATTATGACCTTGGAAAATAGGTAATGACAATGTAGGTAAGCTTGGTAATGGGACACTTGTTGTTGTTACATGTGTAACAGGTGTTTGACCACTAGTTACAGTAGGTCTCTATGACAGAGTTTTGCGGCAGATAGCCTGTACTCCTGTCCACCTTAATTGTTGATTACTAAAAGTATCCAAAACATTTTTAATTTCATCCTCAGATGGATCTGATTCAAGAAATTTATTTTCATAATGTGTATAGTCTGAATTAATTATTTCCATACGTTGTGTAAATAATTCAAACTTGACCTCAAGATCATCAAAATCTATGTTTGTATCTTGAGTTAATCCTATACAGACTGAAATTAGATTTTCTAATTGTGTAATCTTAGTCTGTAAAGACTGAAACTGAGTTTTCAAACAAGCCATTTTAATGGTATATTGAAAATTCTAGCACCAGGCTCTGGTGGCCTGGTGGTTAACGCTCTCACTTCACACGGTGAGGGCCTGGGTTCGATTCCCAGCCAGAGTAAAAACATTGGACGTGTTTCTTTCCACCTGTTGTCTATGTTCCCCATCAGTAAAATGGGTAACTGGGTGTTAGTCGACTGGTGTGGGTCGCATCCTGGGACACTGACCTAAGGAGGCCTGCTCACAGACCGGGCCGCGGGGGCGTTGACCCCCGGAACTCTCTCCAGGTAAACCACACTTAGAGTGTTTAAAAAACACTGTACTGCTATAAACGCTGAGTTTTTGTTATGCTTAAGTCAGCAATAATCGATCAGACACTACTGACCCACTAAGCTTAACCTCAGGGTCAATGACCATGAAGGGTACACAGTACATATGGCTGGTGTTTATGGCTTGAGTTTGCTGTGTCAGCCTGACCACGATGATTAACCGTAAATAACGTTATACACTTCATTCACTATACACTATAAATGTCATTGTATAACTGCAAATCACACATGAATGTTACTTACACATATATAAATTCCACTGTTAATATATTTGAAAGCTTACACATTATATATAAGTTCCTCTAATATAACAGGTAGATCTATAAGAAACAAACTTTAACACAATCTTGTCTCTTAATTTCTGTCTATAAACATTATAAA